>NW_017672915.1:0-20025 GCF_001879085.1 Nicotiana attenuata
AGAGATGATATTTGCTGGGTGGTAGTCAAACGCCTATGCTATATGACGCATCTAAAATTTATATCTTTTTGGTGTAACTCTGGAAGGAATTTTTCTCGAGAGCTCTTACATGATAGATTATAAGATTGATGGTATTTTCCCAATTATGATTATTGTTATTTTTAAGCTTCTGTATATATTATTCCCCGTCGGCTATTTTATATGAAGATATTTATGAATTCAATCAGCAAACCAAATTCTTTTGCTTCGTAGCGTTCTTTTTTTGATCTTAAACAAAGAAAGAATGTTATAATTTTGGAATTTTTACATTTCTTATCCTCTATTTAATTTACCCTACATGTTAAGGTTCTACTTTAATTACATTTAGCATACCAAATTTCATTTATATACATATCTAATTAGGTTATAATTAAATTGTGATTAATACTCCTAAATTTATTAGTCCCTTCCGTTATTTGACAGTAACCTAATCCTCACTTCTCTCTCGCTAACCCCTCATCCCCATACCCCCGAACGTTCTTTTTACCCTCACCAAGCTTATTCCTCCATTTTCCTTCTTCTGAACCACCATCTTTACCTCTAAATCTCAAACAAAATTCAGTAAACGCCTATAAACAAATTCTATACTCATCTTTTATTTTACTTGAAGTTCCATCAATGAAGATCAATGCAAGGTTCGAAAACGAGTCCAAAAAAAACCAGCCAGTAGGAAAATGGAAACCGGTTTTTTAGCAGACACCTCTCAAAGACCACAAGGCATACATTGAGAAACAGTTACAGACCTCTCAAATATACAGTGGTTGGTTGCGGAGATTCCTCAAGCAAAAGGAATACTCAGGATCCACTGATAAAAAAACACTATTCTCTCTTTGCAGGATGTTTTATTTCTGTGACCTTAATTACTAATCACTTATGATTTTAAATAATTCAAATTTTAGTGTCTTACCCTGCAGCCGGAATTGTGGTGTATATGTAGAAGATCCTAGTCAATATATCGCCTGCGCGAAAATCATCTCTCAGCCTTGGAGATTGTCAATCTCGCTACTTCAGAAGACCTTTCAGCATGATTTCGACCAACACCAACCGATACAACGCCCACGCTATAGGAGCGCCTTCTACTACTGCGAGACTATGCTACACATAGAAAGCAAGAAGAGCAAGAATAATCATCTAGTAGAGACGTGCAAGTACAGAGCAATGGTTATGCAAGAGGAAGGTGCACCTGCTTTGATATGAGAAGACTATGAGGTGCATCAGAACACAGAAAAGTGCTCCTGTTTTCCTAGTTTATCTTGATGCAATTTGTAGTGAAAGGAGATACAATACTTTATGAAACAAACATTATTATAGTTTTTTATTGCCACAGCATACACTTATATTTTTTATTTTAATGTTTTCATTATTAGTTATTTCACTTCCAATATAAATGGCTTGTTTCAGAAGCACCGCTAATCATCTTGTATATTAAAAATAAGTATTTTTCATGAAATATAGTTATTGTTATATAAATGTTGCAGCTTTTTATCATAATTTTAAGATGTTTACCTCAGTTCTATGTAATATTTGTAATATACTGTCTGTTGAATATAAATTATAAACTAAAAATGAAGAAATAAATACTCTAATTGTAGAAATGTGTTATCCACAATTAATTCTGCAATTTTGTCTAGAAGATTTTACATAAACTACAATTTATCTACAATTTAACCTACATTTTGACTACAATCTGGAAACAATTTACATGGAGTTACTTTTAGTTATCAAATTGTATTGTACATAATAGTCTAAAATATAATTACACTAATTCAAAAACTATATGTAGATGCCTGACAAGATACATAATAATATCATATTTAACATTATCATGAACAATTGTAGATGAATTCATAATATCTTAAAAACTTAACACGATTACACTGCAAAATTCGCTAACATTTAACCCACTAACAGTTAGTTTGAATAACCATTCTAATACATTGAATCATTTCTTTTTTGGGAGCATTCTTGCAAGAATTCTTGTTGTTATGCCCTTCACCTCCACATTTCCGCATGACACTTTGTACTTCTTAGACTTTATTTCATCATGTGTTTTTATATCATTCCTTTTGAGGTCTGCCTGGCTGCCTTTTATTTCCATCCGGTGCTTTACATACCTCATCCAAAATTGTTGTGACACATTCCATTTACTTTCATCGGGAAGAGGATTTACTGGTATTTCATACGTCGCAGAAGGCCTCTCCTTGTGTAATATGGAGAGCAATAGTTTTCGTACGTTTTCATGTTTTGCCTGTCCTTAATGCAGCCAAAGCATGCGCACATGGAAGTTCTTCAAGTTGGAATTGGCCACAGCTGCATTTCTTATTTTTCTAGACACAACAATGTACGCTTCACACCATCCAACACAGTATGTATATGATCTGTGGAAGCCCTCACCTAAACATTTTCAGAATAAACACAAATAAAAAATAGTTACAATATTAAAAAAATAGTATCTACAATATTTTATATTTTATCTACCAATTTATCTACAAAGTAATTACAAAACTACAATTCAACTACATTTTGCCTACAATTTATCTCAATCTGGAGACACTGTGTATTAAATATTTTTTTCCCTGCACCAGACACTGTATATTAAAGAGAGCTTACCCTAAGTTCTGAGATAATGTACTATTTTTCTCCAATACTTTTGTTGAATTGTAACCAAGGTATGTGAAGGTACCCTTAGCCTTCAATAACTTTTCTTCGTCCAAGTTTCAAGAAGCGTCCTCATATACTCTAATATGTCAAATATTGGGCAGCTCTCTTGCATATTTTGTTACAGCATTCAATGACTCTGCAATGTTTGATGTCATAGTCCAAGTTCTATTTACCGTTGCATGTACTCTTGACATCTATGATAGCCAACATCATAGAGGTATTGATTTAACACGAGGGGTCTAATCTCTTCAATCTCGACATCCTTTCATTAAATGGGCTAAACGGGCCGGAATGTGCCGGCCCGGGCCTAAATGGCTAAACGGCCTGGCTTAGCGCCGAGCTCTGGGTCCCGGGCTTCGCGTCCCAGGCTTCGTGGGCTCAACGGTTGGACTAGCCCGTGACGGGCCTAAGCCCATATGGTCTGGGCTAAATGGGCCGGGCTCGTGGGCTTAGCGGGCCTAACGGGCTTTTTTTTATTTCGGCTTTTTTAAAATTTTTTTATTTAAGGCAATTTCTTGTAACACCAATATGTGATGTATATATATAAATTGCTCTTATGCATGGCTATATAAATATATTAGTATATATAATATAGAAATCTAATTATTAAAGTTTTGACGAAAATGTAAAATAATAAAATCAATAGTAAAACTAAATTGGCATGCATAATAAATTAATAACAAGTACAACATGAAGCATAAATACGTCTATAAATTTTAAAATAACACAAATTGTTGAAAAATCTTAAAGACGAATTGCGGAAAATACCCTCAACACAATACTTTAATATGCCTCCTTAAAATGCCTGTGGTACACCCTGAACGAAAATTTAAGACTCTTCACAGTTCTTGCACTTTAATATTTGCCTTCTTCATTTTCTTCAAGCACTTCATAGTATTGCGAAACAAATAAGCGCACTCTTTCCGAACGAGGCATGATTTAACTTGAAAATTGAGATTGAGACTTGAAGTCTTGAAAATGGAGATTGAGAGATTGAGAGAAATTTAGATTGAGAAATGAGTATTGAGTATTAAAAATGAAGAAGAGGGAGGGGGGTACTTATAGTGTTAGAGAAGGTTAGTTTTGTAAATTGGAAAAAAAAAAAACGGCTATTTGTGCAATTAAATATGACCGTTGGTGGTCATGGGGGTGGGGCCCTCATTTTGAAAAATCTATTTTGTAGTATATATAGTACTACTTCTTCATGTAAATATAATATATATAGTAATACTAGTATAGTATACTAGTATAGTATACTATATTTGTATGTTATTTATATATTCCCTTATATAATTGTTGTAGTATATATTGTATGTTATGTTATATATATTTCCTTATATATTTTCTTGTAGTATATATTGTATGTTATGTATATATATTCCCTTATATAATTTGTTGTAGTATATATTGTATGTTATGTATATATATTTCCTTATATATTTTCTTGTAGTATATATTGTATGTTATGTATATATATTCCCTTATATATTTTGTTGTAGTATATATTGTATGTTATGTATATGTATTCCCTTATATAATTTGTTGCAGCATATATTGTATGTTATGTATATATATTCCTTATATATTTTTCTTGTAGTATATAATTGTATGTTATGTATATATATTCCCTTATATAATTTGTTGTAGTATATATGTAATGTTATGTATATATATTCCCTTATATATTTTCTTGTAGTATATATTGTATTATATATATATATATATATATTATATATATTATATATATATATATTATATATATATTCCCTTATATATCTTCTTGTAGTATATATTGTATGTTGTGTATATATATTCCCTTATATATTTTCTTGTAGTATATATTGTATGTTATATATATATATATATATATTCTTATATAATTTGTTGTAGTATATATTGTATGTTATGTATATATATTCCCTTATATATTTTCTTGTAGTATATATTGTATGTTATGTATATATATTCCCTTATATATTTTCTTGTAGTATATATTGTATGTTATGTATATATATTCCCTTATATATTTTCTTGTAGTATAATATTGTATGTTATGTATATATATTATAGCTTATAAAATAATTGCAAGTTAAAGACAAAAAAATATGCGAAGAAATATTCAAGGGCATGTCTTATAATTTTTATACCAAAAATGGCATATCTTTCTTAGTCTTATTCCCCCCAATGGAATGAGCACAACAAGGTACTAATACCACCATTAAAAGGAAAAAAAACTAAGAAGATATGCCAAAAGTACAAGTTACACCATAATCTACATTGTATCTCTAACAAATCTCATAAATGCCTTCAAGGTTCGGAGAGGTTCGCGTTGGTGGTGGCGGAAAAGAAGCTTGTTCATCACCGCTTCCGGGCGAAGCAGCATCCTCGCAAGTTCCCGCTATCATTTCTTCATAAGCTTCGTCTATCTCCGGTTGTGATTCTGCAAGTCCAAAGTTTCTTCTTTCCGAGCGGATCCAATCTCTTGAAATAGTACTGATTTTTCCAAGCTCTCCCTCATAGACGCTCTATGATCACCTATTTGAAGTCTTGCTTGACTGAAAGCGCTCTCTGATGCAACTTGTTGAAGCTTGAATAGATAAAATATCCCAAGCCATCCTTGCAAGAACCGGAAAATATTTTTCCCTTGCCTTCCACCATTCCAAAAGATCAAAGGGTGCCGTCTGGATTCTCCTTTTCAAGTCCCTGCGACAAATAAACTTGAAGCTCATTTGGATGTGAAGTCTCATCAAAATTATCACCTTGAGAACCCTAAACTCCGTCCAAGATTTAAGTGCTTTTAGGCCCGCAGCTCTTTTAGATGATTGTGAACTAGACGAAGTAGGGGTTGGAACATTTGGCCTAGCATGATCTAACGCAAGTTGGTAAGCATTATAAATTGTTTTTGAGCATTTATTTAATTGAGGCTTTTGCCTCTGCAAGTGTAAGAAAATTTCTCAAACTGAAGATCTAAAAGCTTATATAATATTTGAAGTCCAAAGTGAGGACCTCCTAATTTCATTGTAGGATTTAACATTGCAGCAACACCATAAATGGGGGGTAGGGAAAAAATATTTTTTAAACTTTTCTTTCATTGCATTTATAGCAAGTTTTATAAATTTTCCCACCCTCCGAAATTCAACAAACAAATCACATAGTGCTGCAATATAAACTAAACATTTGAAATAGTAGATAATTTGTTCAGAAAATGCATTTGTAGCAATTTGAAAATGTTCTAAAAAATCTATAAGAATTTTGACATTCGTCCAATTTGATTTGTAAGGATTTCATCATCAATCCTCACACCAACACGAGCATTAAACGTTGCATTAATTCGGTTTCTATATTCATCATTGCAACTACTAAACTTTTCGTACATATAATTCCATCTAGTTGGACAAGTTTAGGAAACCTTTCTTTCTCTAAGGCCAAATTCATCACATTTTTGAAAATATCTCTAAGTCTATCTTCTAGGTTTGAATAAAAAGCCAATTAAGAGCCATTCTAACCTTTTCAATTTCTAAATTTAAAATTCTCATACCATCACCTGACGATTAAATGGTAAATGTGACAATACATCTCACATGGAACAATTACTAAATGTAGGATTTAGTGTTGTTGTAAGTATGCTATAGCACTAGTGTTACTAGAAGCATTATCATAGAAATTGCATTATTTTATCTCTAATGCAAAAATATCTACAAATATCTGCAACAGTGTTAGCAATAAACTACCTGTGTGACGTGAATTAATTATTCTAATACGCAATAATGCGTTTTTGCATTATCCACGCCTCGTCTATCCAATGACTTGTAACAGTTAGATAATCACAGTCATTATTACTTCTAACAATATCAGTAGTAATAGAAATCCGATTAGTTATATGAGTAAATAAATACCGCAATATTGTTCATATTCATGTTTATATTTATAAATATCGCTCTTAACTGTTGCGCGAGGCCAACTTTATAAGTAGGATTAAAAACTTTTCTAATATAATGCACAAAATTAGGGTTAGAAGGAAAAGTATATGGTAAGCACATACGGTAACCATCTTTGCTAATTCTTCACGATCTTTATTAGGATCGTAATATAAAATACCACCGGTCACAGTGTTAATTCCTGGTTGAACTAGATTTGAACCTGTATAGGGTTAACCGCAGTATCTACATTGTCCCCTCTTGCTGCGCTTTCATTTGTAAATATTTAACTTTATTCTCTAGGGTGTGTTTGTATGTGCCTAGCCAAACTACCCGTACCGCTACGGTCTCCAGTATATTTATGCGCCAGCAATTTTCCCACAAGTTTTACACTTAGCCTTATTTTGTTCTCTTACTTGAGTAAAAAATCCCAAACTATTTATGTTTCTAGGCGTTTAGAAGGTTGTCTATTAAAAGTAGGGGTTTCTACAGGTGGGTCGGGCGGCATCAGTTGGGTTATTAACAGGACTAGTAGGTGAATCATCTAAATCCGGTTGGGTTTCCTCTACATCCTCATTTTCCTCATCATTTCTAAGATAGTTTGATTAGGATAAAGAGCATTCATAACTTCTTCATTTAATTGTTCACCTGGTGCAACATTATGGCAAAATTCACTATCGAAAAATTGAAAACAAGGGTTATCACTATCAAGAATAATAGGAGCAGCAGGACGGGTAACAGGTCTGGGTCGGGGAGCCGGGGGAAGGGTAGTAGGTTGGAGACTACTTTCACCAATTTTAGCTTTTCCCTTACCACCAAACATTTTTTTCAAAGAAAATGCCATATTAATTACAATTATGCAAACTAAACACACAAAAATATATTCTTAAAACTTAAGAGTTGGAACGAGTTTACCGAATTGCCGAACAACTTCTTGAAAATTAAAAATCGTTGAAGACTTGAAGACTTGAATACTTCAATTCACCAACTTCACAATTTTTCACGAAATTGCAATAATAAAATAAGCAATTATAGAAGAGAAATTAGATATAGATTGAGAGAGATTGAGAGAGATTGAGATAGATTGATGAATTGGTGAGTAAAAATGAAAGAATGAGGGGGTATTTATAGTTGAGAATTGGGAAAAAGTATAATTATATAAAGTTTGGGGTTAAAATAAAGTTTGGGGGCCAAATGGCTATTTTTTAAAGTTCCAAACGGTTGAAAATTAAAGGCCAACGGCTAGATTTTAAAATTTGACCGTTGGTCTTTTTAAAAAAAAAAATTTTTTTTTTAAAAAAGAGCCGTTGGAGCCCGTTAGGACCGTTAGGCCCGGTTGAACCGGCGTAGGACCGCCTGCCGGTCCCGGGCTTAGCGGTCCCGGTCTCGTGGGCTTGATGCAAGGGACCAGCCCGCCACGGGCTTTCTACACCATCAGGGACCGGCCCACCCGGACCGGCCCGCCGGGACCGTTTAGCCCGTTAAGACCGCGGGCCCGATCCGGTCCCGATCCCAGACCGGCCCACAATACAGGTTTAATCCAGAGTGTATGCCCCTGCTGTAGCAAAGTACAATTCATGTAATTGTAGATGACCCTTCTTGAATTTTGACCTTATATTTGTCCAAATATGCCACATACAAGAGTAGTGTGGCATGCCCGGATAGACAATTGATGTTGCCTTCATTATACTCTCATTTCTATCTGAAACAACACACATTGAAGGTCTTTCACCATATGCCTGCTTGAATTGCTCAAAGAACCACTTCCAAGATGCATCATTTTCAGAATCAACCACAGCATATGCCAAGGGCAATATTGTACCTACATTCAAAATTCATAAAATTTTAAATGGCAGATTTGCAGATGTAAATAAAAATATGAATACACAACAACTACAATTTACCTTCAAATATAGATAAGTTATCTACATTTTATTTGTACTGCCTACAAAATAACTACAAACTTTCTACAATGTATCCACATTTTATAAACTGCCTACAAAATAATTACTAAAATTTTACACTTTTTACCTGCTGCATCCATGGTGCTTGCAGTCAGCATAATCCCCCTGTAGGCTGACTTTAAGAATGTCCCATCAACAACTACTGCCGGCCTACAATGTTGCCAACCACTTATTGATGTAGAAAGAGCAACAAATGCGTACAAGAAGCATTCATCTGCTGTCTTCTTCAATTTAACATGAGAACCAGAATAAGTCTCCTCAAGAATATAAAAATATTTGGGTAATTTGCTGTAGGAGTCAGCCGGATTCCCTCTCAAAAATTTTAAAGCCTTTTCCTTTGCTCTCCATGCTTGCATAGCTTAGGTTCACTCCGTGTTCTGCTAACATGTCCGTCTGTATGTCCTTTGGTGTGTACACAGTTTTTAGATCACAATACTTTGGAATGACCATGCTACCAACTACAGCTGCAGTACGTTTGCGCTGTATGAATGTTTCGTCCATTAAGGAGCATGTGTGTTGTCGGTTGAAACTCCTTATCTTGAACATTGCGGAATCATTAATTGATGTTGCCTTGAAGTGCCATTTACAGTTTTCACCAACGCATACAAGCCAGTAGCTGCCAAAAAAAAAATAAATTATAATTGTAAGTGCAACAGAAGGATTGTTTTAAGGGAAAATAACATAAACTACAATATAACTACATTCTAACTACAATTTATCTACAATATTAAAAATCACATTTTTTGAACAATGCACTGCTTAGAATCAGATTTTCTCTATACCTTCTATGACTAGATCTTTTAACTTTGAACTGGAACTTGTGCACCACAGAAAAGTGCTTCATTGCAGCAGCTACAATTTGCCTGTCCTGATACACTTGTCCTTCTTCAATATCGGTTTACGTATATTCTTTTATTATTTCACTTTGATATTCCTCTATATCTGGAGAGGATGGCATATCAAGTAACTTTAGCGATCCAGATGAACCTGCATCAAAATAGAGATAAACAGTGTCATTATAAATTTGTAGAATCTTTGTAGATAATTTGTATATATCTACAAAAATTTGTAGTCATCTATTTTAAGATGTCAGACATTGTAGTTACACTGTAGTTAAATTATTGCACTTTGTAGATTGCTCTAAAAATAATACTGCTTGCCTCTTTCTTTATGAGAAATTGTAGTCAAATTGTAGATATATGTAGTAAATTTGTAGATAATATCATAAAACTAAAATTCTAAGTATTTTTCGAACTACACAAACCTGCACTTGTGTTATCATTGGTGATTGCCAATTCCATATTGAAATCTCGTACACTTATACATAGCGGATATGAACCTAAGTTTTTATTCTCCTTTTTGGTCTCCATATACACACGAACCCCCATATCATTCCTAATCTCCATTGGGGGACAATTGTCGTTCACGATGTATTTGATTTCTACAATTTTTTCAGTAGTGTCAATTGATAGTTGTTCTGCAATTGTAGAGATCAGAGTACTGTAGCTTGCATTCTCATCTACCACAATGACATCCACTTCAAAATCTCTAAATGTGCCATAGTTATCCCAATTGCCATTAAATTGTAGCATAATTGCGATTTTGGACATGATTTGTTATTGACGTTGATGCTTTTTTTTTATTTCTAGATTGAAAGAAGAAAAGATGAAGAAGAGATAGATCTGATCGACAATTTGATAGAAGCAACGACGAAGAACAAATTTTTTCAACTTTGAGTTGTTGAAACTCGAAAATTTTGAATTCTACAATTTGAATTCAAATCTTAGAAGCTGTTAGTAGTTGAATATCTTCGTAGTTTTTGTAGCTTTTAGTAGTTGAATATCTGTTCGTTCTTTTTTTTTCAGAATTTGAATTGTAGTTCTGGAGAAAAAAACGCAGATGTGAAATCTCCTTTCCCTTTTTAAAAATTGAATTTAATGTAGAATCAATTATCACCAAGAATCTCTCCTTAATTTTAGCGCGTTTTTTAGGGAATATTCTGATCCTTTAATGCCTAATAGTCGAATGGTACAAATTTTGTAGGTAAAAATGTGGACTGGGCGGGTAATATACAAAATATGTACATTTTTGGTAATAAACTTTCATATATGTTATAGGAAGGAAAAAATCCCTATAATTTTTGGCGAAGCAAATAAAGTGGGCTTTGCTTCAACTACCGTGATCCTTGAAAAAACCAAAAGAGCTATTGAAGAACATAGATGCAGTCTCTCCCTTGGCCTTTAGGATATGCTCAGAGAGATATGTTTTTTGAGTTAATTTTATCCATGGTCATTGATCTTTTGGGTTTGCTATCCAAAAGTCATTTTTTTTTTGTTACGTAAAAATCATTTAACTTTGTATTCATTACACAAAAGTCACTTTTCTTTCTTTTGTTACAAAAAATTATTTTACTTTGCTCTAGTTATCACAAAAGTCACATTTTTACTTGAAAAGTCTATTATGCCCTTAATATTATATTAACCTTCATATTTATGTAATACCTTCTATATTATATACTATATAATATATTTTTACCTATGTATTTTAATTATAAATAAAATAATTTAATATTATTTTATTTATTATTTTTATAATATATTCGTATATTTAATTTTTTTCTTAATGTTAATTTTCAAGATATATTAGTAGCGTTATTAAATTTGTCAGTAACTTTAATATATATTAGTAGAGAAATAAATCGGCAAGTACATTTCCGTGAGAAAATTCGTAGGTAAACAAACAAAGAAAATGAGGAAAAAATCATATGTTAATCTGAAGGAAAATCCCTAGGTAACTCTACATGCGAATTTAGCTGGGGATATTTTCTTGGAGATTTACCTGGCAAATTGATTATTTGAGAAATTACACTACTAAAGATTCGGGAAAAACCGTCCAAAAAAACCGACCAAAGTTGATCGATAATGGCCAATAGCATCCAAAACGCGGCCATTAACGTGTGGTCGGTATTTTGAAGGTTGGAAGGGCATACCGACCAAATTTGGTCGGAAATTACCGACCAACTTTGGTCGATCAATTAAATTCAAAAAAAGAATTGCTGAAAAAAGTTGTTTTATAACGCTATTAATGTATCTTGAAAATTAACGTTAAGAAGAAAATTAAATATTCGAATATACAATAACAACATGTCATGACCTGAATTTTTCACCCTCGGGAGTCGTGATGGCGCCTACTAGTGAAAGCTAGGCAAGCCAACCATTCCGATTATTTTACCCTTTTTACTTTTGAACTCTTAACATATTATAAACAGCGGAAATAATAAAGCGGAAGAACAAAATTTAACAGCTTAGCTAATACCAATACGAATCCATAAACATAAACCACTCGGAACTGGTGTCACAATCTTACGGACTATCTAAGAATTCTGCAAACAGGGTCTGAACAAAATAAATACATGTCTGTCTCCAAAATAGAAAAGAACAGAAAGAAACTAAATAGGAAGGGGACGCCAAGGCCTGCAGACGCCTGTAGGACTACCTAAGGTCTCCGATGGACTGAAGGCAGCAACCCCTAGCTAAGGTCCGAATGCTCCAGTACCGGAATCTGCACAAAAGAGTGCAGAGTGTAGTATCAGCACAACCGACCCCATGTGCTGGTAAGTATCGAGCCTAACCTCGGCGAAGTAGTGACCAGGCTAGGACACAACAAATAACTAACCTGTAGTTACACAATATCTAGCAGAATAACAATAATAGAAGTAATTCAAAAGTAACGGGGGAGGGGTAACATGCTATGAGGGAAATACCAACATAAAGAATGACAGTAATAGTGGAATAAGACAATTAAGGCATTTGAACCGAAAACAACAAGAAATCTTAACAAACAGGCAATAAGTGCACTGCATCACCCTTCGTGCTTTTACTCTCAATCCTCACCAATGCAATCAAGTAATGAAAATGTGCACGGCATCACCCTTCGTGATTTACCTCTCTTCCTCACCATATAAATAAATATGAAAGTGCACGGCATCACCCTTCGTGCTTTATCACTCTTTCCTCATTTAGGGGTGGGCATCGGTCGGTTCGGTTCGGTTTTGAATATTATCGGTTTTGCCTATCGGTTATCGGTTTACAAATATCATAACCCGATAACCAAACCGATAAGATATTTGTTATCGGTTATCGGTTAATCGGTTATTGATCATTATCGGTTCGGTTATCGGTTTACCCGATAAGGTAAAACTAAAATTAAGAGTGCTGATATTCTACTGTCGCGGGTCCTAATTACCCTGGTGATATTTCTCACATCTTAATTGGTAAGACTTGGTTTATTTATATCCAGCAAGGAATACGAGTAGGTAACCGCAGAAACATATTCAAATATAAGTGTAAAACAGAAGTTGTTTACCGTTGAGAACCAAGTGAAGGAGGCGGAAATAGTAACAAACTAGTGCGATAAACCTGGGAAGCATGATTCATATCATCTGATCTATGACCTAAGCACCAGTTGACTAACTAAAGAATATCTAATGATATTTAATTATCTAACGAAGCAGCATGCCCTTACCAAATCAGTGTCAAAGCACTCCTGAAAAGAATAGCAATAAATTTCAGATTGCAGAGAGCACTTTCAGCACACAAAGCTGAATAATTTCAGTATAACTCAAGAAAACCTCAGACAAAGCTGCACAAAACAGCTCAATTGCACAGAAAGCTGCAAAAAACATCTCAAAATTCCAATCTAACAAAAATAGGAGATAAAAAGATCCCAACTTTCACAATCCAAAAACAGATGGTACACACAGTAATGTCCTAACTCCGAAGTAATAGTTCAAACACATTAATAAAAATACAAAGTAGTAGCAACCTTAAGATTAACAAGTCCAAAGTCTAAACATATACTAATAGTTCAAATTCAAGTAAACAACACAAGAACTACTCAATCCTTATAGGCTTCACCAAATTGTGCTCCAAACAACGCTCAACATGCATCATTAAGGACTTAGTACCAGTTTCTCGTGCATTGTAACATAAAACAAGATGACAATGACTACATCTTACTTTCCACCATCCATCATCACCTTCTTCAATCCTTTCATAGTGACTCCAAACATGTGAGATAGCTTTGAGACCACAAAGTCAAGGTATGGTTACACCTATTAAACATAAAAAGAAAATATATTAAGTCAAGTAATATTTGTAATCATACAATGTGTTATATAAGTTGAATAATTAACTTACCAAAGTTTTAACTTACAACTATCTAAGATTCTACACATCATCATCGCAGGGTTCATTTTCAAGATTGGCAAAATCTATGAGAATATATATTAACAAGTCAAACAAAAAAAATATTAAATAAATTATTTATAAAAATAATATACAATCAAACAAATTAAAATATTGCTACCTTGTTCTAGTTGCTCGAGAACATCTAAATCTTCCTCAATACTTACAGGTAATGGCTCGCTTCGAAGCCAATCTTGAAGGCACACTAGAACTTCCACCAATATAGGAGTCAATGAACTCCTAAATGAATCAAGAATACGCCCTCCAGTGCTAAATGCACATTCAGATGCAACACTTGAAATATGAATAGATAACACATCCCGAGCCATCTCAGCAAGAATGGGGAATCTAGGTGAGTTTACTTTCCACCAAAGCAATATATTACCGTCTGCTATTTCATTTTCAACTTCTTCTGTAAGATATTTTTCCAATTCTGATTTAGAATCTGAACCTCCAATCCCAGCTTTATGTCTTTTTAATTCTTCAAAGAAAGAACCAAAAGATCCAGTTGAAGTTTCCATTGTGTCCAATGAAGAGTTAGATAAACATGAAGAAGGACGACAACCTTTATCTTTTGAATGAGACTTTACATACTCATCAAACAATGAAGTCATGTATGTATGCACTCCCGTCGCGATAATTGGCCCTTTCTCTTCGAACATCTTCGCAAGTGCGAAACTAACAGAATCAAACTTGTACCGAGGATCCAAAACACATGAAATGAAAATTATTTTGTTCATTTTTTCTGGATCACCCCAATACTTATCAAATTTCTCCTTCATCTTCTTTACCATTGAACCCAAAAGAACATCTTCATTTAATATCAATTGTTTCAAGTAAACAACAACTTCACAAATTTCAAGAAAATGATGATTTGATGTAACATAAAGTGAGCCAGATACCTTTACAGTAAGCTTATAAAAGATTTCAAGAAATTTTGTCAATTTCTTTACATCCTCCCAATCACTACTCAAAAGTGTACCTGCAGGACTTCCATCCACAATATCAACAAACTCAAGATGATGTGACAAGCCAATATCATGATCAGCATATTCACCAAGAAGAAGATCATAAATCTTACTCAACATGGATAATCAACAATTTAGGCATACGTAGTACTTATTAAGAAACACAACGATCACAATTTAAGACCCACGGGCATGCTTGACACCAACGTATAGATACTCGTCACCATACCTATACGCCGTACACTACACTAACACATAGCAAATAAGGCACAACACCTATTCCCTCAAGCTAAGGTTAGACCAAACACTTACCTCGAACTTCCACGGCTAACTCAAGCCTCAAACACCGCCTTTCCTTTAGAATTCGCCTCTAATTTACCTGTATCTAACCCAAATTAATTTAACAACATCAATAAATGCTAAAGAATTCAATCCCAATGCTAAATAATAGGTTTTCTATCATTTTTCCCAAAAAGTCAAAAATCGCCTCCGGGCCTGCTTAGTCAAAACCCGATTACCCATTCACCCACGAACTCAAATATATAATTTGTTTTGAAATCGGACCTCAAATCGAGGTCCAAATCTCCAAAATTTAAAAATCCTAAGTTCTATCCAAAATCACCCAATTTCCCATGAAAAATCCTTGATGAATTGAAATCATGTAAAAAGATGTTATAAATTGAAGAAAATGAGTTAGAAATGACTTACTAATGATTTGGGGAAGAACTCGTCTTTGGAAAATCGCCCAGGAGAGTTTAGGTTTTGAGAAAGTTTGAAAAATAAAGAAATTTCGTCTAAGTTATAAGTAGCACAGGTGCAGATATCGCATTTGCGATGTCATGTTCGCAAATGCAAACTCGCAATTGCGGCCCAGGCTTCGCAAATGCGAAGGTAGGCCTGCCCTGCTTTCTTTGCAAATGCGAACTACTGTTCGCAATTGCGGTCCCTGCTGAAGTCGTATTTGCGACATTGAACTTCACAAATGCGAAGGTCTCCCTGCCCAACCCATCTTCGCAAATGCGAGCTCGCATTTGCGAGTCAGGCTTCGCAATTGCGAAGCCTGCAGACTTGCAACCGGCAGTTTCCCTAAGTCCAATTTCACTCCGTGGCCTATCCAAAACTCACCCGAGCCCCCGGGGCTCCAAACCAAACATGCACACTAACCTAAAAACATCATACGGACTTGCTCGTGCGATCAAATCATCAAAATAACATCTAGAATTATGAGTTTAGCATCAAAATCAAAGAAAATCTCAAGAACTCTTAAAGTTCAAATTTTTCAACCGAGGGTCCGATTCACGTCATATGAAGTCCGTTTCTTACAAAATTTTACAAGCACAACTTAAATACCATATAAGACCTGTACCGGGCTCCGGAACCAAAATACGGGCCCGATAAAATCAAATTCAAACACATTTAAATTTCCAAAAACTCTTAAAATTTCAGTTAATCAATTTTCTTCAAAAATTCATTTCTCGGGCTTGGGACCTCGGAATTCAATTCCGGGCATACGCCCAAGTCCCATACTTTTCTATGGACCCTCTAGGACCGTCAAATCATGGGTCAGGGTCTGTTTACCCAAAATATTGACGGAAGTCAACTTAAATTTAATTTTAAAGGCAAAATTAGCATTTTTATCAAATTTTCACATAAAAGCGTTCTGGATATACGCCCGGAATGAGCACGCAAATCGAGATGAGATAAAAGGAGATTTTTAAGACCTCGTAACACAGAATTGACTTGTAAATCAAGTGATGACCTTTTGGGTCATCACACAACAACAACAACAACAATCCAGTATAATCCCACTAGTGGGGTCTGGGGAGGGTAGTGTGTACGCAGACCTTACCTCTACCCTGGGGTAGAGAGGCTGTTTCCAATAGACCCCCGACATCCTTCCCTCCCAGAATTCCCCACCTTGCTCTTGGGGTGACTCAAACTCACAACCTCTTGGTTGGAAGTGGAGGGTGCTTACCGCCAGAGCAACCCACCTTGTCTAAAATATATATTATAAAAATAATAAATAAAATAAATATTAAGTTATTTTATTTATAAATAAAATACATAGGTAAAAATATATTATATAGTATATAATATAGAAGGTATTACATAAATATGATGGTTTATATAATATCAAGGGCATAATAGACTTTTCAAGAAAAATGTGACTTTTGTGATAACTAGAGCAAAATAAAATGATTTTTGTGTAACAAAAGAAAGAGAAGTGACTTTTGTGTAATGAACACAAAGTTAAATGATTTTTAAATAACAAAAACAAGAAAAGTGACTTTTGGTTAACAAACACAAAAGTTCAATGACCATAAGTAAAATTAACTCATGTCTTTTGCTACTTAATTAGTGGACAAAAACGAATAGATTCTGACTAGATTACACATATGAGTTTCTGATCTACAGGGACCAGTACTTTCATTTGCCGCTTACAATTTATTTCTTTCATTGCTTCTTCTAAACTCAGGGCGGCTCAAGCACATACGCCTCTAAAGACAAAGTTTAATATAAGGCCTAAATTTTTAAAAGAAAGTTATAAGATATATTTTTATTTGAAGTCTATTCTTCTAACTTTTTGAGATATAAAGTTGTTAATAATTTTTTTTAGTCAATTTTCTCTAATAATTCTTCCTCCATTGATAATATAGCCAACCTATCTAATCTTTCTTGTGATATTGTTGATCTTAGATAAGATTTTATAAAGCAATAGAGGTATAGAACTATTGGAAGTTTAAAAGTAATATTGCTGACACTTGAACTTGCGAAATATTGGAGAAAGAAGGTGAGTGATAAAATCTTGGAGAAAGAAATGACTAAGAATATCAAAGAGAAAAACAAAAAATATGTAGGATTTT
Source organism: Nicotiana attenuata (assembly GCF_001879085.1). NCBI lineage: Eukaryota > Viridiplantae > Streptophyta > Magnoliopsida > Solanales > Solanaceae > Nicotiana > Nicotiana attenuata. The sequence continues at coordinate 17,660 of NW_017672915.1, forward strand.
CAGAAATATGAAGAGATTGAAAAAAAAAAGATTGACTTGGACAAAGTTAAGAAAGAGAGAGCATATTTTTTAATGAAGGAGTAAAAAAATAAAAAAGTAAAAGTTATGAAAACTATTCATCTACACATTTTTAAGTAAGTCAAATTATTATTTTAAGTAAGTCAAATTATTATTTCAATTAGTTAGTACGTAAGTTCTCTTAGTCCTGAAGAGAGATCTTTTTGTCTAGAACAACAGAATCAAGAGGAGCAGAGCGAACAAAATCCGCTTTGGGGTGAATTCCCTCCCCTGAAGTTGGCGCTATTTATATATCGAAAAAGTTATCTTTTCTTTATATTAAGAACTCTAGTTTTGTGTTAAAAATACTAAATATTATTTTTAAATACCTATGAACCTATTATTTTTAAAAAATAGGGCCCTTTAAATTTGGGAGCCTAAGGCACACACCTTACTCCATTGGAACCGGCCTTATCTAAACCCTTCTAGGGTTCCTCATAATTTGCCCCAAAAGTGCTAAAACCATCTCTTCCAGCACACCCAAAATATGAGGCGGATTTTAGATATTAACTTTGACCTGTTCAAACGCTAATGGGGTTCAGAATGTAAGAGTCCGTTTGGCCATGAAATTTTTTTCACTTTTTTCGAAAAAAATTTACCTTTTTTTCAAAATCAGTGTTTGGCCATAAATTTTTTAATTTTCACTTGAAGATGAATTTTGGAATTTTTCAAAAATTTGAAAAACTCCAAAAAGTTATTTTTCAAAATTTTTACTCAGATTACTCACAAAAATTAAAAAATAACCAAAAATTATACTCATTCCCAAACACAACCCTAATTTTCAAATACCATTTTCACTTGAAAAAAAAATCACTTTTTTCGGGATTTTACAATTTTTATGTCCAAAGGCTGACTAAATTTCCTGAAATTATTTTTAATTCATATATATCAAAGCTCCGTGTCTAAAATTATTGGGTATAACAGAATCCGTAAAACTCATATTGCATTTTACATATAAGGTTTATATATTATACGCTTAATGTAATTTGATCGACTCAAATACATTACTAAATTGTAAATGCTTGGAAGAGGAAGAAACCTACAACCACTTTATTTCGCAAAGAAAAAAAAGAATGTGACGAAAATACATATCTAATCCAACTTCAAATTTGATACTGTATACGGTCAAAATCGGGCCTACTCGATTTTGCTATTTCATCGAGACAAGGGAGTTGCGTCAGGGATGACCTCGTAATGAATCAGGCTCGGGCTCGAAGACGAGGCATCGAGTCCAAAGATCGAAGTGTCCGTCGAGATTGAGGCCAGCAGCAGTCGAGACTAAGTACTGTTGGACTTTAAAGGCATTAGGCTTCAAAGACATTAAGCATTGGGCTTTAAAGTCTAAGAGTGTGAATTGAAAATGGTGGGAAATAAAATGGAGGGAAATGAAAATTTGAATAAAGTGAGCTTTTGACTTGCACTTTGTCCCTCATTGGTGAGGGACAACTACATTTGTGTGCTTATATATAGAATCACTTCTTAAAGCTCTTAAAAGGAGTTGAAGAGAATGAACCCTCGCGCCGTCATCGTCGCTCGCTCGGCTCGGCTTCGGCTTCGGCTTCGGCTTTGTCAAATGATCGATCGACAAAATTTATTTAATTAATTATTTAATAATTAATTAAATGCCAGATCACTGCTGAAGATTCAGAAGGATAGTCTGGCCGCGGTCCTGGCGTAACCGCAGTAGGACCGCGCCAGAACACTGCTGCAGATTCAGAAGGCTAGTTTGGCCGCGGTCCTGGCGTAACCGCGGTAGGACCGCGGCAAGACGCGTAAACTTTTGAACAGACACCTTTTCCAGAACAAACATCACACCTCTTCCAATAATTGTCTATAAATTCTAAGGCATGGCTTCGTTTTTAACACACCAAAAACATTACAGAACTTCATTCTTTTTGAAAATAATGCATTCTAATTCGCATTCTCTCTCTCTCAAATTCGTAAGTGTGATTTTGCTCCGTTCTTTGAGTTCGTTGGTATCCTGCAGTTTGTATTGCCACTGTTGCAAGAAGGTTTATTCTGTTTCATCCTGGGAGGATTTAATCCATTACCTTGGCAACTTGTGAGGGGTTTAAAATTCCTTAAGGACGCACAAGCAAATTGTGGACTCGGAATATTTCTTATTCTTTACTGTTTTCCAGTTTCTTTTATTCTTCTAACAGTTTTCTGATTTTGTGTTTTAACACAGTAGCGAACAACAAGCTTAAGGAATTTTAAATACTAACGTTTCTGTGTTGAAATATATATAAAACTGTTATTTATATTTTGTATACTGGTTTGGAGACTAAAGCCTTCGTGCTTTCTACTCC
>NW_017672915.1:22648-65989 GCF_001879085.1 Nicotiana attenuata
GAGGAAGAAATCTACATGAACCAACCTGAAGGGTTTGTGGTTCCGGGAAAAGAAAAGAAGGTGTGTCGACTTGTTAAGTCCCTTTATGGACTAAAACAAGCACCCAAGCAATGGCATGCGAAATTTGACCAAACAATGTTGTCAAATGGCTTTAAGATTAATGAATGTGATAAATGTGTTTACATTAAGAACGTTCCAAATCATATAGTCATTGTTTGCTTATATGTTGATGATATGCTAATAATGAGCAAAGACATTGCCGACATTCAAGCTACTAAGCGCATGCTTGCTAGTAAGTTTGATATGAAAGACTTAGGAGTTGCCGATGTAATTCTAGGAATTAAAATCCAGAGGACTCCTCAGGGTCTAGCTTTGTCTCAATCACATTACGTGAAAATGGTACTTGAAAAATTCAAACACTTGGAATTTAGAAGTGCAAGAACTCCAATTGACTTAAATCATCATCTTATAAAGAATAAAGGTGAAAGTACGTCTCAATTGGAGTATGCTCGTGTGTTGGGAAGCTTAATGTACATCATGAACTGTACACGACCTGATATAGCTTGTGCAATAAGTAAACTTAGTCGATTCACAAGTAATCCCAACAAACATCACTGGGTAGCAATGAAACGAGTTCTGGGATATTTGGAATATACCCAAGACTACGCTTTGCACTACAATAAATATCCTGCGGTTATCGAAGGATATAGTGATGCAAATTGGATAACCGGCTCAACAGAAACAAAGTCCACAAGTGGATATGTTTTAACTGTTGGTGGAGGAGCAGTATCTTGGAAGTCTTCCAAACAAACCTGCATCGCTCGCTCTACAATGGAATCAGAGTTTATAGCTTTGGATAAAGCCGGTGAAGAAGCTGAATGGCTTCGAAATTTCTTAGAAGACATTCCGTTCTGGCCAAAACCTTTGGCTCCTATTTGCATGCATTGCGATAGTGAGGCTGCAATAGGACGGGCAGGGAGCGTTATGTATAACGGAAAGTCTCGTCATATACGACGAAGACATAACACTGTTAGACAACTACTTTCTAGTGGAATTATCACTATTGATTATGTAAGATCAAAGGATAATGTGGCGGATCCGCTTACAAAAGGCTTAACTAGAGAGGAAGTTGAGAAATCATCTAAGGGAATGGGACTATGGCCGAGGACAAGTCAACATGGCGGTAACTCTACCTAGAATTTTGGATGTTCCGAGATCTAGGTTCAAGGAGCTCAAACAAAGTTGTGATTGACCGGTTCAACATTGTCAAAGTAAAATCTTTGGTCCCTTCTCGTGATGAAGACAATGTTCAGTAACAAGGATAGAACTTCACACGTTCTTTAGTGATTACCTAAGTTTGATGTGGTATTTATCAAATAGTGTCAATCTAAAGGATTACACGTTTAGGAATCACCTATGTAAGTGTGAAGTGGAAGCCGCTTCAATGAGAATTTTGTAAGGCCAATTCTCTACACACTTATGAAACCAGGCGGTGTTCATGGCTGAAACGAACACAACAATGAGAACCAAAAGACGGTTAAGGGTTGGTTGTGTGACATATGGTTGTCTAGGTATACACTACAGTTCGACGTTCAAAGATATCAAATCTACCGATTGAGCGAGTATATCCGACATATGTTCACTACGGAAAGTTCAAAGGGAAACCTACTTATCCAGATGCGATTAATCCTTACTTGCAAATCACACAGCTTTCATCTATGATCATTCTTGTTACAGCCATTCCCATTCATGTGGGGGATTGTTGGACTTTAAAGGCATTGGGCTTCAAAGACTTTAAGCATTAGGCTTTAAAGTCTAAGAGTGTGAATTGGAAATGGTGGGAAATAAAATGGAGGGAAATGAAAATTTGAATAAAGTGAGCTTTTGACTTGAACTTTGTCCCTCATTAGTGAGGGACAACTACATTTGTGTGCTTATACATAGAATCACTTCTTAAAGCTCTTAAAAGGAGTTGAAGAGAATGAACCCTCGCGCCGTCGTCGTCGCTCGCTCGGCTCGGCTTTGGCTTTGGCTTTGGATTTGGATTTGGATTTGGATTTGTCAAATGATCGATCGATAAGATTATTTTTGGACAAAATTTATTTAATTAATTATTTAATAATTAATTAAATGCCATATCACTGATGAAGATTCAGAAGGATAGTCTGGCCGCGGTCCTGGCGTAACCGCGGTAGGATCACGCCAGAACATTGCTGCAGATTCAGAAGGCTAGTTTGGCTGCGGTCCTGGCGTAACCGCGGTAGGACCGCGGCAGGACGCGTATACTTCTGAACAGACACCTTTTCCAGAACAAACATCACACCTCTTCCAATAATTGCCTATAAATTCTGAGGCATGGCTTCGTTTTTAACAGACCAAAAACATTACAGAACTTCCTTCTTTCTGAAAATACTGCATTCTAATTCGCAGTCTCTCTCTCTCAAATTCGTAAGTGTGATTTTGCTCCGTTCTTTGAGTTCGTTGGTATCCTGCAGTTTGTATTGCCACTGTTGCAGGAAGGTTTATTCCGTTTCATCCTGGGAGGATTTAATCCATTACCTTGGCAACTTGTGAGGGGGTTAAAATTCCTTAAGGACGCACAAGCAAATTGTGGACTCGGAATATTTCTTATTCTTTACTGTTTTCCAGTTTCTTTTATTCTTCTAACAGTTTTCTGATTCTGTGTTTTAACACAGTAGCGAACAACAAGTACAACCGACTTCAAGTGAAATGTAATAACGGAAATGTGAGATATCCGTAACCGGTGGAGATCACGGCGGAAATCTCGGAGCAGATCAAATCAAGGGCGGTTATTTGTACTAATCATGGCATTTACTTCCATAGTTAGAATTGTATTATAATTAGGATTCCTTTAGTATATAAAGGGGGGGTCCCCATAATTTGAAGGGACCTTACATTGAGACAGAAAAAAGCAATATAATTTTCCTTTGTTGTTCATCAATTCATTATTCACTGATAAGAATATATACACTAGTTACTTTCCTGCTATTTCACTTACTGTTCATCAGAGTTGCTTTATCATTTATTGTTCTTACTATTCCACCTTGAGACTATCCCGAGTCGAGGTCGAGACCTGGCTAGCATACTGGTGTTTAACCAGAAAATAGGAATTTTGGTCAAAGCTTATTTTTCGATGAACTCGGGTTATTGATAATCAAATAAAGAAATAATTGAATAACGAGAAAGGAAAAAGTAGACTAAGTAGTAGCCGAGTAAGCAATATAAAGCAATGTAAATAAGTATATTCCAATAATAATCAGTGTGTCCATACAAATGTTTTTTTCTCCCTTTTATAGTTTTTTCTAAGTACAATGTTTCTTCCCACTTTCAGTCATGTCATAATGAGCAATTAATGATATTAATGAAACGTTATAATTGGCAATCGTAACTGTTTCATGAAGATCTTATAACACATGCTCATTAATTGAAGGCTAACGAATCTGTACTTTTTGCTGTCTTGGTTCATTCTGTCGATATCTCTTCAAATTATGAAGAGACTCGGGCGACCGTTTCTTTTTGTCTTTTAGACGTCTTGCTCGTACCTGTTAAGACTCGTATCTCTTTAAGTGGTTTCCTCCAGTTGTCGCTTTTCTAATGATCCACATGTCTTGCCATGTCAGCCACATAATTAATTCCACGTGTAATATTTATTTTCCACAATACAGATAGTCCCCCCCACTTGCCATTTATTCAGCAATTTAATATTTGGGAAGTGGATCTTATTAAAGCGGGAATTTTTGCCGCCGTTTCCCTCATATTTTATACCTTCTTCTGAACTGGCGCATCATATGTCACTTCCATTTAATGCGTGTGACACGTGGCGCCCTGCGACTGGTTCTGCAATTCCTCAGCGTCTTTTAAGGCTTTTTACGGCTGCATCAATCACGAAGTGACAGTTTTCATAATAACGTTTCCATTATTACTTTTTTGTTTGACGGTTGCTTCTGAGTATAAATACATCCTTTGTCTTTTCTTTCACGAAAAAGTTTCCCATATTTTTCCGTTCAGCTCTTTATACTTTTTCACACAACTATGTCTTCTTCAAACCCTGATCCTCGAAAAGTCCTTATTGTAGATGAACTTCCTCCCGCTCCTACCAGAAGCAGGAGAGGTGGTAGGTTACATAGCTTAAGGTCAGTTTCCATACGAGGTTCTTCTTCTCAACCTAGTTCTACTCCCCCATCATCTTCTAGAACTAGGGCTTCTTTTCCACGCAGGTCTTCTGCTAGAAATAGGGATTCCAATGAGCCAATTCGTGAACCCACAGTAGACGAGATTATCCCTGCTGAACTTTCTTTTTATTCAGATAGAGAGTCGATAAGAAACCCAGTTTCTTCTATGTCCTCTCATGATCGTGCCGATGTTTATCCTTCACAGATTACTGAAGGTTTGATCTCTGTGGTTCGTAGAGATTGTCATTGGAAATTTGACTTTCCAATTATGATCCATAATGCAAATCAAAGGATCACTTCTTTTAAAGTTGGCTTTTCTTTTGTGTATACGTATCCCTTCACATTATATTTTAGACCTCCTATTGACCTAGTTATTATTGAATTCTGCCACTTCTTCAATGTGTGTTTAGGGCAAATTGACCCTATTGTATGGAGGGATGTTGCATGTTTAAGGTATTTGGCGAATTTGGCTCAACTGCCTTTTACCTTTTATCATCTAATCCACCTCTACCCTCCTAAATTATTCCGTCATGGGATTTTTACTTTGGTGGCGAGGAGTAAGAGAGTTTTAGTCAGCCCTGAGGACGATAAAGATCGTGGCTGGTACGCCCGATTTGTTGCTGCTCCTATGAGTGGGTTAGTAGGTGAAGAGAATATGCCCTTCCCTGAGAAGGGGAACTTTGCACGTAAGTTTTTACAACTTTCTTTCTCTCTTTTTTTAGAGATCGTATTTCCCGTGACTGTTTTATTTTTCCTTTTTAGCAACCATGGGAACTGTCGAGGAGATTTCCGATTTCCGTGGTTGGGTAGAAAAATTGTTGAAAATTGCTCCGATGGAAGTAAGGTCTTGGAAGTATCTTTCAAATAGATTTGGCTGGAAGGTTAAGACTCACGGTAATCTTTTCTTCCATTTTTTCCTTCTCCTCTGTTCATTCTATCTTTAGAATTTATTAACCTTTCTGAGGAAGCGCCTCTCGCTTATTTTCCTGTGTCTGTTCCAATGGAATCCAATTTTCCCGTTCCTACCGTTGTTACTACTACTCCGCCCGAACCTATTTTGACTTCTTCGACTGTTCTTGCTACCAATACTTCTCGTACTGAAATTGGTTCTTCAAGTGGAAGCAGGTCAATGAAGCAAATTACCATTGAGGTTCCTGCCGATAGTAATCTTCTGAAGAAGTCAGGCCAGGCTGATGTGTGGCTAAAACCCTTGATAGGTCCGGTTGAAAAGTCAAAACTAGAAAGTCATAGTTCCTTGACTTGGATGAACGACATTGTGCAATCATCATTGAAGGTATATATTCCTCCTTTTTATCTTATGTAATTTCCCTTTTACTAGGATGTCATCCTCTTCTCTTTATGTAGATCAATCTCATCGGTATGGAGATGATGAAAAGGGTTTCCCATATGGAGCAGTTGAAGCATGACTACCATACTAAGGCAGATAACTGAAAAGCGCAATATTAAAGTCTCTAGCTTGAGATGGAAATTTTAGAGGAAAATAAATGTACCTTGGAGCAGCAGATAAGAGTTGTGGTAGCGGAACTAGCAGTGGAGAAAGCCTCTTCCAACCAAGCGGGTAAGGACAAGAACCTCCTTGAGTCGTCTTTTGCCGAACAACTTTCCAAGGCTACAGAAGAGATCAGAGGTCTGAAGGCCCTATTGGATGAGAAAGAAGTTTATGCTGGTGAGATTTTTCAATCACTCACCCAGGCTCAAGAAGATCTCCGAGTTTCTTCCGATAAAGTTAAGTTTTTGGAGAGTTCGCTTGCCCCCTAACAGTCTTCTTATGATGCTGCTTTAGCCGAGAAGGAAGAACTTAATAATGAAATTGATCAATAGGAGAGGGATTATGAAGCTCTTGAAGACAAGGCTGATGTTGAAGTAAGTTGGGCCTTTTTAAACGCACGCCATGATACTCTTATGGAGGTAAGCCAGGAAGGTTTAAACTTGGAGGCTGAGATAGCAAAGATTAAAGAAACAATTGAGAAGACTCAGCAAAGCCAAAGTTTTTCTTCACCCGTGGCTGATACTCCCAAAGGTGTTGAAACTGATCCTGGCGTAGTGGTTGTTCAAGCCCCTTCTGATCAAGTTGAATCTTCTGCTGCTGATGATGCCATCTTGAATACTGGTTCATGACCTGCCTCATAGTGAAAGTTTGATTGTGAAGTTAACTAGTTTTTTTTTTGGTGGTGGAACACTTTCGTGGTTTACCCCTGGTCCCATTTAGGGGTAATGTTTCTTGGTGATATCATACCCCCAGTCCTTTTTGGGGGTTTCTGTAAAGACAATTAAGTTGGAACTAAGTTCATACTTAGTTTTAACTAAGTTATTTAAGATATTATAAAGTTTTTGCTCAACTTTTATGTTACCTTTGATTTTGAGTTTCTGTTTAACTCTCTTAGTGGTTTGCCCTTGTCTTTTTCTTTATAAGTTTAGGGCCTTGTTTTCCACTTTAATATAATATGTGGGTTTTTGTTTTACCCTTTTAACTTTTGCATTTAAAAATACTTTTTAATTTCATGGCTTTTTTAATCAAGCATGAATTATAAAAGAGGGCCCTTTTATGCACAACACTTAATGAAGAAGACGTCTCAACTTCATAATGGTGTAAACATACGAAAGAAGAATAGGAAAACACACGTTTCTTTGAATAACTTTGAAGAAAGTTTTATGTCATTCGAACTTTTGTACTTTACATGGATTTGAGTATCATCTATAACTCCTTCGTAACTGTTTTCTTTACAACAGATTTGGAAAATTTCAAGGATATGTTTTAACAACCCATGACTAAATATCGCCTTTAACCTAAACATTCGAGTGTATTCTTCATAGGTTTCTGAATCAGGCTTGTGTTTTTGGCTCGTTGCTTTGCTCTAAATTTTTGATTTGTTGGGGTAGACTTCTAGCTTTGACTTGAATTCTAATTGTTCCAGTCTTTCTTGCCTTCCTTACGTAAATATGATATAGTCCCCCAAGTGTTTGAGCTTTGAAGCATGAAATCTCGAGCACTTGATTATTCCTTTCATGCGATCCTTTTCCTGAAAAGGAAAAACATAGGGGATTCGGAGGTATAATTTTAGATGAAGACTGCTTAACCCATTATGTTTCCATCAGAATAATTGTAAACTTAGACTGGGAATTATGTTTCTTCCGCATGTCTTTTAGGTCTAATTTCATCATTTGGTATGGGCTAGCTTTTTGCCTATCATCTAAAATTGTTACTATAACTTTAACAGTTCAACAATAAAAATCGTAACTAAAGGTACCTGACCGTGGGTATTTCCTTTCCTTAGAAATAGTACTTCTTCAAATGAACAGCATTCCAACTCGAGGGTAGAATCTTGCCATCCATGGTTTCAAGTTCATATGCACATTTTCCTGCGATACCACGAATCTTGTAAGGTCCTTCCCGATTTATGCTCAACTTTCCTCCATTGGCTGCTTTTGTAGATTGGAAAACTTTCTTGAGTACATAGTCCCCAATATTGAAGTATCTGAGACGAGCTTTCCGATTGTAATATCGCTCGATAACTTGCTTTTGCGCAGCCATCCTTATCAAAGTTGTTTCTCTCCTTCCTTCAAGCAAATCAAGATTTACCCGCATCTCTTCTTCATTTGACTCTTCGGTTGCTTGTGCATATCTCGTACTTGACTCCCCTATTTCAACTGGAATTACAACTTCAACACCGTATACAAGCGAGAATGGTGTCCCTCCCGTACTCGTTTTTGTTGTTGTTCGGTATGCCCACAAGACTCCAGGTAACACCTCTGGCCAATTGCCTTTGGACTCCTCTAGTCTTTTTGTTCAAGTTATTAATAATAACTTTATTTGTTGATTCAGCTTGCCCATTAGCCACTGGATGATAAGGTGTCGAAGTAATCATTTTAATTTGCTAACTTTGAAAGAATTCTGTAATCTGTGTACCTATGAACTACGGGCCATTATCGCACGCGATCTCTTTCGGAACTCCAAAGCGACATATAATGTTTCGCCAAATAAAGTCTCTAACCTCTTTTTCTCGTACCTATTTGAAGGCACCTGCTTCTACCCACTTAGTAAAATAATCAGTGAGCACTAGTAAAAATCGTACCTTGCCTTTGACTTGTGGTAGTGGACCCACGATATCCATCCCCCACTTCATAAAAGGCCATGGTGCAACAACCGGATGTAATAATTCTGCGGTCGATGCATATTGTTACCATATCTTTGGCATTTGTCACATTTAGCCATGAAATTTTCCGCTTCTTCTTCACTTTTTGGCCAGTAATACCCTGCTCTAATTAAAGTTTTTACCAAAGATCTTCCTCCGACGTGATTTCCACAATGTCCCTCGTGAATTTCCCTCATCACATATTCTGTTTGAGAAGGTCCGAGACACCTTACCAGAGGGCCACCGAACATTTTCCGATATAGATTGCCCCGATCTAAACAATAACGAGCAGCCTTTCGACAAAGTGCCTGGGCCTTTTTCTTGTCTTCAGGTAATGTTCCGTACTGCAAAAAATTGACAATCTCGTTCTCCAATCCCAAGTTAAATTATTGAAATTTACCTCGTTTTTATCTTGGTCGAGTAATGAATGAAACAAATGAATCACGGAAGCATTCTTTTCATTTGTTACTTCTGCATCGGCTACAAGATTAGCTAAGGCGTTTGCCTCGGCGTTTGCCTCGGCAATTCCATGGAATTGCCTAATCAAGTCCCGTGCCTTTTCCAGATATTGCTACATCCTTGCTTCTCTAGCTACGTAAGTCCCCTGCATTTGGTTAACTACAAGTTGTGAGTCGCTTTTGATTATAACCTGCTCCATTCCGAGCTCTCGTGCCAATTCTAGACCTACAATCACATCTTCTTATCCCGCTTCATTATTAGTAATAGGCTAGCATTTTATGGCTTGTCGTATAGTCTCTCTCGTGGGTGTGATCAGGACAATGCCTAGACCCGCTCCTTTTACATTTGAAAGACCATCGATAAACAGGGTCCAACTACCTGGATTAGACCCATTGAATACCTACAGTTCTTTTTCTGCTTCTGCTATCATCCCTGGGCTAAAATCTGCCACAAAATCTGCTAAAGCCTGTGACTTTATTGCAGTTCTAGGTTGATATGTGATGTCATATTCACTCAGTCCTATAGCCCATTTGGCTAACCTACCTGATAACTCTTGTTTATGCAATTATTACGTAAAGGGCAGGTACTACAGAGATAGGATGACATTGAAAATAAGGTCTTAATTTTCTAGATGCCATAATTAGTGCTAGTGCAAGTTTTTCTAAATGAGGATATCGAATTTCAACATCTAATAAAGACTTACTAACATAATAAATGGGAGATTGTTTACCTTGATCCTCTCGAAATAATACAGCACTTACCGCCACTTCTGAAACAGCGAGTTAGAGGATTAATTTTTCCCCGTCCTTTGGTTTTGCTAAAAATGGTGGGTTTGACAAATATGATTTTAAATTTTTGAGTGCTTGTTGACATTCTTCATACCACTCAAATTGACTTTGTTTTTTCAACTCTAAAAAGAACTTAAAGCATTTTTCCGATGATTTGGAAATAAAATCTTCCCAATACTGCTATTCTGCCTGTTAACCTCTGCACTTCTTTTATGCTCGTGAGTATATCTGGTATTTCTTCAATAGCCTTAATATGCGCAGGATTTACTTCAATGCCACGGTTAGAAACAAGGAATCCCAAGAACTTACTAGACGACATGCCAAATGCACATTTCTCAGGATTTAACTTCATGTTGAATTTGCGGAGAATCTGAAACGTGTCTGACAGGTGTTGAATATGATCCCCTACTTGTTGTGATTTGACTAGCATGTCATCTATGCAAACCTACATGGTTTTTCCTAAATATTCTTAAAACATCTTGGTCACCAGCCTCTGATACGTGGCACCAGCATTTTTAGACCAAACAGCATAACTTTATAATAGTAAGTCCCCCTGTCTGTAATAAAGGAAGTTTTTTCCTCATCTAGAGGTTCCATCTTTATCTAGTTATATCCTGAATAGGCATCTAAAAAAACTTAATAGCTCATGTCCTGCAGTAGCGTCAATTAGTTGATCTATGTGCGGTAATGGAAAAGAATCTTTAGGGCAAGCTTTATTTAAATCAGTGTAATCTACACAAACTCGCCACTTACCATTCTTTTTAGGCACTACTACAGTATTAGCTAACCAATCAGGATATTTTACCTCGCGGATAGACCCGATTTTTTAGAGCTTTTGTACTTCATCTTGAATCACCTAATTCTTGAATGACCCTTGCTTCCTCTTCTTTTGTTTGACAGGTGGATATGTTGGATCTTCATTCAGCTTATGGGTCATTACCTCCGGTGGTATACCTGTCATATCTGAATGCGACCAAGTAAAGCAATATGCATTAGCTTTTAAAAGTTTAATCAACTTACTTTTCATCTCCGGGCTGAGGTCGGCTCCAATGTAGACTTTTCCGTCCGGCCAATGTATAAACAACACCATAGATTCCAGTTCCTCGATTGTTGTTTTGATGTTTTCATTTTCCTCTGGTTCTTGAATAGTATCAAGCCTTGAGTCTACATCTGTTTGTCCGTCTGCAGTTGAGGCTCGCGTTGCCAAATCCTTAACTAAATTCTGTAATTGCTATTTTTCATCGCTTTTTGCGCTTGAGTCTGCCACTGAGTTAATGCTTCGAGAATCCTGTTGGTCACCACGAATTTGTCGTATTCCCTATTGTGAAGGAAACTTGAAAACTTGATGTAGGGTGGACGGAACAACATCCATTTCGTGAATCCATGGTCTGCCAAGAATCATATTGTAAGTCATATCCATTTCTACTACTTGAAATTTGGTGTCTTTGACTACTCCTTCTGCAAATGTGGCGAGTATTATCTCCCCTTTTGTTGCGACGCTCGAGTTGTCAAAACCAAACAAGGTCCGTGCATTGGGTACCAATTTATCATTGGCTTGCATCTCATTTACCACTCTTAACAGAATGATATTTACGGAACTACCTGGATCAATCAAAATACGCTTTACATTAGTATCATGTACTAGTAAAGATATTACCAATGCATCATTGTGTGGGGTCAGCACGCCATCTGCATCAGCATCATCAAATGTTATACTATCTTCTTCCAGAACTTGACGAACTCGCTTCCCGTAGGTGATTGTGATTTTTGACACCTTCTTTGCTGTCGTGTATGTTACACCATTGATCTCCTCCCCTCCACTTATGACATTAACTGTTCTTTTTGGTGATGGAGGTTTCGGCGGTTCTTGCCTATTCTTCATATATGCCTGCTTTCCCTTTTCACTAAATAATTCAGTTAAGTAACCTTGTTTTAATAGATGCTCTACTTCGCCTTGTAACAATCTGCAATCTGCCATTTTGTGACCGTGATCGTTGTGAAACTCGCACCAAAAATCGGGATTTCTCCTGTTTGGGTTCAATCTCATTTCTTTTGGCCATTGTACCTTATCTCCCATGGCTCTTAAAACAGCCTCCAACTCAGATGTGCTAACATTAAAACTATAACCACCAATTTTTGCTTTCGAACCTCTGTCGTCATCCCGGGTGTCTTGCGTGTTTCGATCCTTCCCGTACCTTGACGACAAACCTGATTCTCTATCCCTTGATCTAGGGTTATACCGTGGATTTTCCTGTTTTGAACGTCCCTTCCTGCTGGTCCCATATAAGGTTCGTACCTATTTTTACCGGACCTTCTTTCAGTTTCCGCCTGCCTTGAACTTATTCTTTCATCTTTTTGAGACTGAGTAATGGTATCTTCATCTATCTGCAGCTTTGTGTTGTATCTATTGTAAACATCATTCCAAGTAGTCGTAGGAAATTCTCGTAAGCTTTCTTTGAGTCTCCTCGTGGCCTCTGAGCTTTTTTCATTCAGGTTACTGGCAAAAGCCATAGCCGCCCAGTTATCGGGTACACGAGGCAACATCATCCTTTCACGTTGGAATCTGTGTACGAACTCCCTGAGCAACTCCGCATCTCCTTGTTTTATTTTGAAAATGTCCTCCATTCTTTTTTCAACTTTTTGAGCTCCCGAGTGTGCTTTTATAAATGAATCTGCAAGCTCAGCAAAAGAATCAATAGAATTTTCATGTAAAAGAGAATACCATGTTAGCGCTCATTTTGTGAGTGTTTCTCCAAATTTTTTGACCAACACTGATTCAATTTCTTGCTTGGTCAAGTCATTGCCCTTTATGCCGATTGTAAATGCAGTTATGTGATCCCGTGGATCAGTTTTTCCATCGTACTTCGGGATATCGGGCATCTTAAATTTCTTTGGAATTGGCAAAGGAGCGGCACTTGGCTTCCAAGGTTGTTGAGAGTATTTTTCCATATCTATTCCCTTGATTACAGGCGGTACTCCAGGTATCTACTCTATGCGATCGATCTGCTCCTTGAGTTGTTTCTGCAAAGTTAGTACTAAACTTTGTAAATCAGAATTAACTAGGTTACCTGACCCTCCATCATGAGATTCGCTGGGAGTTCCTCCGCCGCCTGAGTTAACGAGTCCCGAGCGTGGATTCTCTATGGTCGCGGTGTTGTTTGGAGGTAGAGTTGGTGGTACGGTTGGCAACCCACTAACAAAAGCTTGAAGAGCATTGCTGACCTGTTCTGCAATTAATTGTTTTGATGCTGCATCAATATCTTGATCGTCCCCACGCTGGTCATTCATATGCGATTCAGATCTGTCAGGTGTCCCTTCTTAAGACTGTCGAGGAGAGTTTCGTGGTGAGGAGATTGGAGTTCCATCTCCTTGTTGATTTTGCTGATTCAGCTGTTGTTGCTGATTTTGTTGGTTTTGTAGGTTTTGTTGGTTGTTGCCGTTAACGTTCGACATGATTTTTTGGCAGAAGAATGGATTTGGAAAGAGAAAATATTATCAGATTCCCGATAACGGAACCAATTTGTTTAACCAGAAAATAGGAATTTCGGTCAAAGCTTATTTTTAGAAGAACTCGGGTTACTGATAATCAAATAAAGAAATAATTGAATAACGAGAAAGGAAAAATTAGACTAAGTAGTAGCCGAGTAAGCAATATAAAGCATTGTAAATAAGGATATTCCAATAATAATCAGTGTGTCCATACAAATGTTCTTTTTCTCCCTTTTATAGCTTTTTCTAAGTACAATGCCTCTTCCCACTTTAAATCATGTCATAATGAGCAATTAATGATATTAATGAAACGTTATAATTGGCAATCGTAACTGTTTCATGGAGATCTTGTAACGCATGCTCATTAATTGAAGGCTAACGAATCTGTACTTTTTGCTGTCTTGGTCCATTCTGTCGATATCTCTTCAAATTATGAAGAGACTCGGGCGACCGTTTCTTCTTGTCTTTTAGACGTCTTGCTCGTACCTGTTAAGACTCGTATCTCTTTAAGTGGTTTCCTCCAGTTGTCGCTGTTCTAATGATCCACATGTCTTGCCATGTCAGCCACATAATTAGTTCCACGTGTAATATTTATTTTCCCCAATACAACTGGTTTGATTAATTTTATTCTCTAATTTATTCATTTATTTTCTTGCTTATCAATTGGTATTGAACGAAATCACATATCCTTAAAACCACAATATAAGTTTAATATAGTTTGCGCCCACCGTGAGGCTAAGGATAGTAGTGATTGTTTGGTGCTGATTCTGATAACACACATTATTTTTACGCTTGTTCTTGTCAAGTATCTTGGATCTCAGGTTAAAACATGTCAAACTCAAAAAATGTGCCCACACATGGTGACAATGGCCTCGGGTTTCACGGGGAAAACGACAATGTAATTGCTCCATGAGCCGAGGTGCCACAGGCTAATCTCGGGGGAGCACCGATTGCCAATCCAGTCGATGTCAGTTCGCATGTTGCATTAAATGCGGACCTAGGCGCGGACCCCGAAGGGAGTGTACGCAGTGAAGGCCGATCTGGTGGCCAAGGTACACAGGGTAGATGAGACGGAGCAGTCAGTCTCCAAGTGATAATCGAGATGCTACAGGCTCAGCAAGCCGCTATTGCTCAGCTACAAAATCAACATAGAGCTCCGAGTGGGGTCGAGCTAGAAATGAACAGGAGGAGCCGCAGCATGTAATTCATATGATCGTCGGAGGGGTCAATATTCCACAAGGGCCGGTGTTCAAACGCAATATGGTATCAATTACTAGGGAGAAACGGACCCGAGACTATGTGCCAGAAGGCACCGTATCATTCAACGACGAGGAACCAAAAGGAATTTCTCAGCCTCACAATGACGCCCTGGTAATTTCTATCTTATTAAATAAAGTTCAAGTTAAGCGTGTTTTAGTGGATCCAGGTAGCTCGGCAAATATCATCCGATCAAGGGCCGTGGAGCAGCTCGCACTACAAGATCAGATCGTGCCCGCAGCTTGGGTCTTGAACAATTTCAATATGGCTAGTGAAACAACTAAAGGAGAGATTATCCTACCAGTGAACGTGGCTGGAACTATCCAAAATATCAAGTTTCACGTAATCGAGGGCAGCATGAGGTACAACGCCCTGCTCGGCAGGCCTTGGATCCACAACATAAGGGCAGTCCCTTCTACTCTCCACCAAATGATTAAATTCCCGATGTCGAACGGGGTAAAAATAGTGTACGGGGAGCAGCATGCTGCAAAAGAAATGTTCGCGGTCGATGAGGTAATACCGATATCGGCGCTATCAACATCGGAAGGATAGAGCATCAAGGGTAAACAGGAAGCCAAATAGAAATCACCGCCACCAGCCTCGACCAAATTGGAGAAGCAGGAAATGGAAGAGGAAGAGGAAGATTTTTTGACCCCTCAAACTTTTGTTGTTCCGGAAGATTCCGACGCCACCAAATCAACGGTCGAAGAGCTGGAACAGGTCATATTGATCGAGCACCTACCCGAGCTAAAGGTATAGCTGGGAACGGGGTTAACCCCCGAACTCAGGAAAAAGCTTATTCAATTTCTTATTAATAACATAGATTGTTTTGCTTGGTCCCATTTAGACATGACAGGGATCCCGCCGAAGATAACAACACATCGACTAAGACTGGACCCAAAGTTCAGACCAGTGAAACAAAAGAGAAGACCCCAGTCCGAGGTAAATCACGCAATTATAAGGACGAGGTAACTAAACTTCTCAAAATAGGGTCCATTCGGGAAGTGAAATATCCCGAATGGTTAGCCAATGTAGTCGTAGTTCCTAAAAAAGGGAACAAACTTAGGATGTGTGTAGATTATAAGGATTTAAACAAGGCATGTCCTAAAGATTCTTTTCCACTGCCTAACTTCGACCGCATGATCGACGCCACGGCCAGCCACGAGATCCTTAGTTTTCTCGATGCCTATTCCGGGTACAATCAAATTCAAATGAACCCGAAAGACCAAGAAAAGACTGCATTTATCACCAAGTATGGAACATATTGTTATAATGTAATGCCCTTCGGGCTAAAAAACGTAGGAGCTATCTACCAACGCCTAGTAAATAAAAATTTCGAAGAACAGATAGGTAAGTCAATGGAAGTATATTGATGACATGGTAGTTAAATCCCTGCGCAGAGGACCATTTGACACATTTGTAGAAAACATTCGAGATACTGAGAAAATACAACATAAAGCTCTACCCCGAGAAATATGTTTTCAGGGTCGGTTCGGGCAAGTTCCTTGGCTTCATGGTGTCAAATCGGGGAATTTAGATCAACCCCGATAAAATCAAGGCTATCGAAGACATCACCGTCGTGGACAACATTAAAGTCGTGCAAAGGCTGATAGGGCGGATAGCTGCCTTAGGCCGATTCATCTTGAGATTGTCGGATTGGAGTCATAGATTCTTCTCTCTACTCAAAAAGATTAACGATTTCGCTTGGACCCCCGGAATGCCAATAGGCGTTAGAGGAATTAAAGCGATACCTCTCGATCCCACCATTGCTTCATACTCCAAAGGCAGATGAAAAACTCTACTTGTACTTGACAGTCTCAGAGATCACGGTAAGTGGTGTCCTGGTTCGAGAAGAGCAAGGTACGCAATTCCCTGTTTATTATGTAAGTCGAACTCTAGGAGAAGCAGAAACAAGATATCCACACTTAGAGAAATTGGCACTTGCACTCTAGGAAGCTAAAATCGTATTTTCAATGTCACCCCATATGTGTGTTAACCACTTACCCGCTTCGTTATGTTCTGCATAAGCCCGAACTGTCGGGCCGATTGGCCAAATGGGCCATCGAACTCAGTGGGTACGATATCGAATATCAACCCCGGCCATGAAGTCTCAAATTTTAGCAGACTTCGTGGCCGATTTCATGCCAACCCTCGTACCCGAAGTCGAGAAGGAACTCTTGTTAAAATCACGTACATCATCGGGGGTGTGGACCCTTTTCACAAACGGCACTTCGAATGTGAAGGGGTCCCAGCTAGGCACCGTTTTGAAGCCGCCCACGGGCAACACTATTAGACAAACCATCAGAACTTCTAAGTTGACTAACAATGAGGTCGAGTACAAGGCCATGATTGCAGGTCTCGAACTAGCTAAAAGCTTGGGGGCGGAAGTCATTGAAGCCAAGTGTGACTCTTTGCTGGTAGTAAACCAAGTAAACAAAACCTTCGAGGTTCGAGAGGATAGAATGCAAAGGTATTTGGACAAGCTACATGTGACTTTGCACCATTTTAAATAATGGACCTTGCAGTACGTACCTCGCGAGCAGAACAGTGAAGCCGATGCTCTTCCAAATTTAGGGTCATCAGTCGAGGAGGACAAAATCATCTCGGGGATTGTCGTTCAACTCTCGAGATCCGTGATCGAAGAAGGTCACGCTGAGATAACCTCCAAAAGTTTAACTTGGGATTGGAGGAATAAATATATCGAGTACTTGAAAAACAGAAAGCTCCTATTGGACCCTAAAGAATCGAGGGCCCTACGAACAAAAGCTGCTCGATTCACATTGGCTGAAGATGGAACATTGTACAGAAGGACGTTCGACAGACCATTAGCAGTATGTTTGGGACCAGGGGATACCGATTATGTTCTACGAGAAGTCCATGAAGGTACTTGTGGGAACCACTCCAGTGCCGAATCACTAGTTCACAAAATCATCAGAGCAGGATAGTATGGAAAAAGACGCTAAGGAGTTTGTTCGAAAATGTGATAAATGCCAAAGGTATGCACCAATGATCCATCAGCCCGGAGAACAACTTCATTTGGTCCTATCCCCATGGCCATTCATGAAATGAGGGATGGATATCATCGACCCTCTGCCATCGGCCCCAGGTAAAGCTAAATTCATTTTGTTTATGACTGACTACTTCTCTAAATGGGTGGAAGCGCAGGCCTTCGAGAAAGTCAGAGAAAAAGAAGTTATAGACTTCATCTGGGATCACATCATATGTCGATTACGGATACCTGCTGAAATCGTGTGCGGCTATGGAAAATAATTTATCGGCAGCAAAGTAACAAAGTTCCTCGAGGAGCACAAAATAAAAAGGATATTATCGACGCCGTATCATCCTAGCGGGAACGGACAGGCTGAATCAACGAACAAGACCATCATTCAAAACTTAAAGAAAAGGTTGAACGACTCTAAGGGGAAATGGAGAGAAATTTTGCCTGAAGTCCTTTGGGCATATTGGACAACGACAAAATCCATTCGGGGGCAACGCCGTTCTCCTAAGTATATGTCGCCGAAGCTATGATCTCGGTCGAAGTCGGGGAACCAAGCGTCAGGCTTCAGTACACAATGGAAGAATCAAATCACGAGGCTATGAGCACAAGACTCGAATTATTAGAATACGGGAAGCCGCCCTCATTCGAACGGCCGCCCAGAAACAGCGAATCGAAAGATATTATAATCGAAGAGCCAATCTTCGACACTTCAAAATAGGGTACTTCGTTCTGAGGAAAGTCACCCTCAATACTCGAGACCCGAACGAAGGGAAGCTCGGCCCAAATTAGGAAGGTCCATATCAGGTCCTCGGTGTCATCGGAAAGGGATCTTACAAACTTGGCATAATGGAGGGTGAACAATTGCCAAACAATTGGAACATATCACTCCTCAAACGATATTATTGCTAAGGTATGAATTTCTCCCTTTTCATTTGTATTTGATACTAACGTATTGCAGGTGTTCGATCGAAGACGTCGAGAAGCTTTTCAACACGAAGACCTTAGGTTTTAAAGCACGCGTTGCACTCTTTTTTCCCTTAGATCGGTTTTTTCCCAAATGTGTTTTTTCCGGCGAGGTTTTTAATGAGGCAATAATTATATGTTCTATCTGGGGACAATTCAACAATATCTGAGGCTTCTTTACATTCAACCTCGAATACTGGGAGGCGTCACCCTCGGATGTTACGTTTTCAAAGAAGATGCTTCGTGTCAACAAGGTCTCAATAGGAAAATTTTGTAAAGGTCAAACGGTCAAACAAACCGTGCCCATGTAGGTTGCCCGAGCCCTAATGACAAAACATGTACGCATGAATGATATATTGAAAGAAGTACCTTTTTTCCTTATGAGGTGTTCCATGCCTTAGTGGAATTTCTACTTTGCAATTTTGTACTTATGATATTTTACGGAAACCGGCTAAAGAGCCAATCGCAACTATAGCTCGAGCAATTAACCCCGTACTCGAGGACTGTCATCTGAAAATCGACATGCTCAAATTGTTAAACTTCGAAACCTTAAGACCTTAAAAAGGCAATCCTCGATTTTATAGGCCACGACCACCCACTCGGGGACTAATACTTCGAACAAGTTTGAAGTATAATCGATAGACAAGCCCAATGGGCAACTATCAAGTCAAAGGCTACGACAAAACTAACACGGTTCGGAGACGTACGAATTCCGTAATCAAATAGGCCTTCAAATATTTTCATAAAATCGGTTAAACAAGGCTTCCCTCGGCAAAATTACAAAGGGGTTCGATAACATCAACCCTCGAAAACCTTAAGGGGTACCAAATTGTTCGAACTCTCGAACAAACTTATGCTAAGGCATAACAAAATTTTCGATAACTCTAACCCTCGAGAATCTTAATGGGCACATATTTATCTCATGCTAAGGCATAATAAATTAAAACTTTTAAAGCCGAAAAAGGGAAAAAGCCACTATTTTGAGGCCATATCGGCCCGATTAAAGAGCCTAAGGGCCATTACATTATTGAGCTCGAGGACTCGCCCTCGCTTAACCAAAACCCAAGGGTTTTTAGCACTCCGAGTTCGAGCTAAATACTCACTCGACTATAGAAACAATAGCAATCCGATTTCAGCAAAATTTTCACAAGGGCAACGAAGTGAGTCAAATTTCTCAAAAGACCTGAAGTATACCAGAATTATCATAAGGCGGAAGCAAAACAAAGTTTTCACAGAACAGAAATCAGAGACAAATAGGAAAGAAAAAGGATCTTTCATATATACGAGAGTATTTACAAAGACCACTCAGGGTCTTACACAAAAATCCAAAAAGAAGAAAAAGTTCTAAGTGCCTAATCTTCCCCGGGAGCTTCATCTTCATCTTCTCCGCTCTCAGATCCACTTGCGCTCCCGGAGTCATCCTCATCAAAGAGAAAAGCTTCGGCTTCGGCTTCGGCCTCTAACACTTTCGCATTCTCGATATCGGCTGTGAGGTCAAAGCCACGAGCATAAATCTCTTTGAGAGTCTCTCTCTGAGACTGGCACTTAGAATGACCGGCAACACAGGATAATCAAACCTCAGCATCATCGGAAATGTCCTTTGCTCCAGCATTAGCGCATTCAGCATCGGCATGGTAGACGGCCACGACCGCTTCCGCCTCAGCCTTTATTTTTTCTGCCTCAGATGTGGCTTTTGCAAGCTCAGCGGCCAACCGAGATTCGAGCTATTTGATTTTCTTGGCTCGGGCCAAGCTCTCCTCCTTCACACTTTGGAGTTGACGCTCAACCGAAGACAGTGGGCTCGGGCCATATCTTTTTCTGAAGCGAGGCGGTCCATGTTCTGCTTCCACCCTAAAGTCTCTACCTCTTTCACCTCAGCCTCCTTGCGAAGCTGCTCAATCTTTTCGTCCTTTTGCTGAACCTGCAGGATTTGAGTCTTAGTCGCCAATATCAAATTGATATGTCAAGCTCCAAAAAATGTACGTTACCTGCTCGATGAGATCGATCTGCTCTTTATGAGCTCTTGCCAATTCAGCTCGGAGGTCCCTGATCTCCTCTTCTTTTTGCACATAGAGGAGTTTGAGGGCGTCTCTCTCCTCGGTGAGCCTTTTGAGAATTGCTTCATACCGGTCCAGCTCTGCGTGGGATTTCAAAAACGTTTCCCGGTGAAGAGTCAACGCATATGAAGAAAGAAAGGAAAGTCAGACAAGAGAAAAACCAAGAGACAAAAATAATATTGATAAAGGGAGCTAAGGCTTACCTGACTCAGTAGTCGATGAGCCTCGTCAAAGATGCTCGATGCGTCCAGACGGGAACATCTTTGACCCCCGTGATGCAACCACGGAAAAGGTCCTCCCCTTCAAGGGCCATTCCCGCATCGAGGGTCCCCATGGCCCGAGCTTCCTCAATTTGCCCCTCGGAGAATGAAGGGAGGGTTGGCGAATCACTAATGTCTATTGCCCCAAGCAAGTCACTTGGGGCATTCCCACCGGTTGCACATCTCGACGGGAGGCAACGTCAACCCCCGTTGATTTGGGGACTCCGCTCGGGGCATCTTCCATGCCCTCCTCAGCCCGAGGCTGAACTTCTTCGATTATAGCCGGCTCAGTAGCCTTTGGGACCTCATCGCTATTCTTTCGAGCCACTAGTTTAAAGGAGCCATCATCTTCTCCCTCCTCTTCTTCATCTCATAGTTTTTGGGCTACGCCAGCAGACAGAGAAGCAGAGTCATTCTTCGACTTGCGAGCCTTGCTTTTCTTAGGCTTCGGAGTATCTGAAGGCGAGACCCTTCTCCTTTTCTAATCCTTAGCCTATTTCGGGGCCTCCTCTTCCCCAGGCGGGGCTGGCCTCATTTCAGGTACATCCCCGAGACTTGCATAAAAGGGAATCAAGTATATATAAAAAGAAACAGGCATCAAAAGCGTATAGGTTAAGCTTACCATGATTCTTGGACTCCCAACGGCCCTTTGCTAAATCTCGCCACGAGCGCTCAGCATATGTGGAAGTCAAACCCAGCTTTCGAACCCAACCTTCGAGGTTCAGGATTGCACCGAGCACCCAGAGAACCGCTACATCATAAGAAAAGACATGGGTAAGAAAAGATGTGGGTGAAGGAAGATAAGAGAAACAAAGCAATCAACGTAAGATTTTGATGGGTTTACTTACGCTTCATGTTCCATTCCTCGGGGAATGGCATTTTCTCGGCCGGGATTACATCGGAGGTCCTCACTCGGACAAATCGACCCATCCATCCTCGATCCTTGTCTGTACTCGAGAACAACACTTTTGTGGCTCGGCGATGGAGCTTATTAATCCACCCCGATAGAAATGGGGGCTATACAGTCTCATGAGGTGGTCGAGGGTAAATGGCATCCCTTCAACCTTGCTCACGAAAAATCGAAGCAAGATAACAATGCGCCAAAAGGAGGGGTGTATCTGACCAAGAGTTATTCGGTATTGGCGGCAAAAGTCGATAATAACGGGATCGACGGGACCCAGCGTGAAAGGGTAAGTGTAAACACTTAAAAACCCTTTCACGTAAGTAGTAATATCCTCCTCGGGGGTAGGAACCACCACCTCTGCGTTTTCCCAATGGTAGTCTTTTTTCACCTGCTCGAGATCGCCTTCGGTTATCGAGCATATATATCTCGACATGGGCTCACATCGTCCAGGGACCGAAGAGGGTTTTTCAATTTCGAAATCAGAAGTAAGGTCGCATGACCCGGGAACACACTCTTCGATGCGTGGCTCCACTAGCATTTTATAACCGGCCGGCCGCGATGAAGAGGCTTTGTCCTTTTGGGGAACGGTTTTAGATGTTTTCGCCATTTCTATGTGATTTCAGAGAAAAGAAGAAGATAAGGTTTGTTGTTTTAAGAGAGGATTGGCTAACGGGATGTAAATAATTTGCAGAATTAAGGAACTTGAAGGAAGTAGGAGTGCTTTGAGGATTAGAAGAGATTTTGAAAGTAAAGCTTGGCAAAATTGTGAAGATGGTCTATTCATATTGTTTGCCGTGACGGTTCAAGGGCACTAGTGGCCGACCATCAACTGGCACCAAAATGACCTTGAGAACTGTGCAGATGTGACGCTTCAGTCGCCTCCGTCACTTACGTCACGAGGGTGACATCATAATTGGTCGAAGTACAAAATCGAAGGCTCGGTTCGTTTCTTCTCATTACACTCTAAGAAACGAGGGAAATATCTGTACACGGTCAAAATCGGGCCTACCCGATTTGCTATTTGATCGAGACAAGGGAGTTGCGTCAGGGATGACCTCGTAATGAATTAGACCCGGGCTCGAAGACGAGGCATCGAGTCCAAAGATCGAAGTGTCCGTCGAGACCGAGGCCAGCAGCAGTCGAGACTAAGTACAACCGACTTTGAGTGAAATGCAATAATGGAAAGGCGAGATATCCGTAACCGGTCGGAGATCACGGCAGAAATCTCGGAGCATATCAAATCAAGGGCTGTTATTTGTACAAATTATGAGATTTACTTCCATAGTTAGAATTGTACTATAATTAGGATTCCTTTAGTATATAAAGGGCGGTCCCCATCATTTGTAAGGACCTTACATTGAGACAGAAAAAAGCAATATAATTTTCCTCTGTTGTTCATCAATTCATTGTTCACTGATAAGAACATATACACTCGTTACTTTCCTGCTATTTCACTTACTGTTCATCGGAGTTGCTTTATCATTTACTATTCTTACTATTCCACCTCGAGACTATCCCGAGTCGAGGTCGAGATCTGTCTAGCATATTGGTTTGATTTATTTTACTTTCTAATTTATTCATTTATTTTCTTGCTTATCAATTGGTATTGGATGAAATCACATATCCTTAAAACCACAATATAAGTTTAATTGTTATCCGAATTTGAAGGTAAACAGATACATTATACATTGATCCAGCATTCGATCCAGAAACGACGTTGAATTTTTAAGGACGGTGATTACACTATCAAATTCATTAGTGTTAGCGGTCACAAATACATTTGTAGCGATAGGGGCTGTTCATTGGATCGTTTACCTCCACTGGAACTTGCTGTGCTCTACACTTGTACTTGCATCCTCTGCATTCGTTGTAGGTGCAGTTGGTGCTACTGATCCTATCATCAATCTTCTTGAATTCTTATTAACCCATCCTTCTCTACCACCCTTTTAATTTTCATAAATATTTACAAAAAGAGAAATTGAAGAAGTCATGATTGGGAGGAAACAAAAGAAAAAATGATGAAAAACAAAAATCAACGTGTTTAACCTAAATACAATGACAGTGTAAGAGATATTTTATACGACCTACATGTAACTGTTCGTAAAAAGTGGGTTATAAAAAGTACTTAATTAAGATATACTAGGGCAGTCCAAGTGCACGAAATATTCCGAGTTCACGCAGGGTCCGGGAAGAACCGCACTCTAAGGGGGCGTGATGTAGGCAGTCTACTCTAATGCAGGCATGAGTAGCTGATTTTACGGCTTATATTCGTGACCTATAATTAAGTCACATGAAGACAACTTTAACGTTGTTCTAAGGCTGTCCTGAAGTACTTAAAATACATTGATATAGGGTAAATTAAATACATGTGTATTTTCTACCTTCAATTGTAATTCTCTATGGGGTGCAAACATGCCACTGGCTCTTCGATGTAAAGATATTGTCACTTGACTTCTTGACCCTGCAGCAACAGAAACTATATTATATAAAGTAAAGTTTTGAGGAAATAATTCTAATACTGAAACTTGAAACTCAATGAATGAGATGCAATATATGGAACCTTGTAAAACTGCAGCTGAAGAAAGTAAGATAAATAAGAGTATGCAATGGACGAAGAGTAGTTTAATGTTGGCCATTCTGGACATAATATGAGAACAAGTTTTGGGATGGAAAAAAATGGCAATCAAATCTTTTGGAAGGATATCATAGAAGAAGGGAAGGAGGAATTTAAAAGATTGTTACTGAATATATAAGAGCTAGATATGCTGGCTGAGTTTAACTTTTATATACTAGTAAAAGAATTTTTACGCTATTAAATTATTTAAATAATAACTATAGATAACTATGTTGATTAAAACTGTAACTGGTATCTTAAAACTTATTACAACAAGTTAAAATATATTGTTGTGTAAAAAAAATTTACTGCCAATGCATATAAATTAAACTCTAACAAATAAAAGGAAATTCACACTTTACTAATTAGATATACAATAATATGACTATTTATGGTGGAAAATTAGTTGAATCTCAAAAGGTAATGTCCATCATTTTGATTTGGAAAAACTTTTCTTTTTGAAATATTATTTTTATATCTACTTATTATTTAGTAAATTATTTTGCATTAAATAGAGTAAAAATAACCGTTAACTAGCCGTTGGAGCAATGCCTTATATACAAAATATTTTGGAGACTTGTTGACACCACTTTCTGAATATTCTTCTTCCTCCTATACGCTGGATTTCTTTCTTGAATTATCTGTTAGTTTTATTTCCATTTTAATAACTGGACGAGCTTGTTGAATCTTGGATCAGGATAAGCCTAATTTTATTCTTTTGTGCAGATAAAATATCCTTAAAGATAGTGTCCTTAACGCGGCTCAAGGCTTTGATAAAGTCTATTCTCGATAATTCATTTTATTCCAACATTTATTCTTGGATTTTAATGGGTTTAGATTCTTTAAAAAAGGACAACCATTTAGTTTTTTTTTTTTGGAAGCATACAAGTTTTCACCCACCAACTTACAAACTGCATTAAGAGATAGTACCTTCCAAGAATAGGAAATTGCTTAATGTTTTCTAATTAATGAAACCACTACAAGTACGTAAATACCAGACTGGAAAGCTCACAGATTTTCTTTGTTGATCTTTTCGTAAACAAGTACTCCCTCCACTCACTTTTATTTTATACGTTTTGACTTTTCACGCCCTTTAAAAAATAATAAATGAAGTACATAATTTACCATGATACTCATATTAATTGATGCATATTTTATTAAATTCGAAAAAATAATTTAAAATGAGTAATAAATACTATGGGTATAACAGGAAAAAAATTGTCTTCTCTTGATATGCGTAAAGTGACAAGTAAAAATAAAATCTATTTTTAATATACATGTCAAGTAAAAGTGAAGGAATGGAGTAGATACTAAGAACTCGTAAAACATTAAAACGAAAAGAAAAAAGAAAAGAAAAAAGAGCCGAAATTGATAATTTGCATGTCTCACTGAGATTTAAAAGAAAATTGCAGTAACACGTTTAAAAAATATAAATTGAATCGCCAGTTAGGACCTTATGTATTTTACATTACAAACAAAATGTACATTAATTAGGCAGCATTAATTATTGTAACAAGTATATATGTTTAGATGTATTCTTGAGACAATAAACGACACTGAACAAGTGGCAAATCATATATTAAGACAAGAATTCTGAATTTGCTAGTCCTGTAACTTTTTAACAATTAATAAATCACTGACAAGTAATGTATTATTACGCCTGGAATTGAGCTTGAAGCTATAGATCATTTGAATTGAACCACCATTTCTTTCTGGTTAGAAGAAGGGATGTTTCATTTGAAATTAGTTATTGTACTTGGTACTTATATGTTGCAAAAAGAGATAAAGTGAAGTGTAAAATGAAGTCCGAATAGCACATAGCTAGCTTTAATATGAGAGATTGCTATTTGTATCAGACAACAATTCTTGAATTATTATTCTTCGATGATCTCTTTGTTGTTATTTATTGTATAATTTTTTTTATACATTCACCGCATAATAATATATACGTTACGATACCTTTATAATTGAGATTTTTATAATATAAATGAAAGTAGCCCTTTATAATTAGTCTATTGAACCAAGTAATCCTGAAAAGGGTTTTAGAGGATAGGATTCATATGGGAAGACCGGGAGAAACAAGATATTTTGGTGCCACTATTAATTTTTTGATCCTGAAAAAAAAAAAAATGAAAAGCGCTTCTAGCATCTGCTAGAATTTTTGATATGGTAAATATGGCAATTGTCAGATTTTTCAGACGGTGATCACTAGGATTTGCCACAAAATAAAGTAATTGCTAGAAATTTTTATATGGTGATCGCCGCGATTATTAGTAGTATGGCTATGCGCAAAGATTTTCATACGGTGATCATCGGGATCTGTAATAATATGGCAATCGCTAACTTTTTTCATATAGTGATTGCTAGGATTCGCTACATAATATGACAATCGTCAAATTTTGCAGTGACTTCAAAATTCTCGCAATGGGGCTATTTTTTAAAAAATTTCTTAACGGGAACAAATTATAAAAGGTAGCTTGTGAGCACGTGATTTTTGTCTCGCTTGAATTATTCCTATAGAATTCATAAAATTAAGATTTTTCTTTTAATTAGTTAATTTTAGGAAATTAATTGCATGATTTTGTGTTTGTTTGCATTTTTTGTGTGCATTTTTAATTGATAAAATTCATAAAAATACAAAACAAAAGTGCATTTGCATTTAGGACCCCATGTTAATATTTTTGGTTCTATTAGTTAATTAACATTACAAAAATGGAAGAAAATAATAAAAATAGTCCCTTTTTACATTTTTACTTTTAATTTTGATTTTTCCTTAGTTTTCTTTTAAATTAGGATTTAGTTAATTTTTGAAATTTAATTAGTTTAATTTTAGAGTTAAATCAGGTCTTTTTAATTTAATTTTGTATTTCTACAAAAAATCAAAAAAAAATGAATGAGAAAAAAGAAGAGAAAATAAAATAAAAATTATTAAAATAGAGGTCTTATTAAAAACCCAAGCTTTGGGCCAAATTTGACTCCAGCCCAAGCCATTCCCTCCCCAGACCCGTTCAAAACCTGGTCCAACCCAAGATCCAACCCGGTCCAGCCCCTAACTCCACAAAGCTGCGTCGTTTCAATTGCAGTCAATCCTGACCGTCTAGGTTGTTTGATCTGACGGTCAGGAACTGATGGATTTTTAATATATCAGTGTCCAAACGCGTGCCCCCCCTTTACGTCTCAGATCACCCTCCATATACAAACCCTAGCACCACCGTCCCCCCACCGTCCGCCGGCGACGAATCTCTGATGGCTCCCAAAAATACACCATAGCTCCCTCTCCTCCTTCCCTCTCCATATCTACCAATAGTTTGCTTCAAATCCCACCCAATTCGTTCGAATAAGCGAAACCATAATCGCCGCCTCCGCCGTGTATGGCGGCGCCGCCTCAAAACCCCACCAAACTTACACCCTGGACTCGCCTCACCCTTCTCTTCCCAAATCCCAAACCAAATTCCCTCAAATCCAGTTTAAATCCCTCGAACCCTAAATCTAGGGTTTATGTTCAAATCTGGATCGAATTTCCAAGGCTAATCAGTGTTCGAATTGGTTCCAAAATAATGCTATGTGTTTGTTCTTGGCAAGAACAAGCATATAACATTATTTGGGGACCGGATTCGAAGTCAGTCGATTAAAGCCTAAAACTAGTAAGTCTTCTCAATTTGTTTTCTTTCTTTCTTTGTTTTGTTCTTCTTTGTTCATCTCCTGTTTCTTCTTCCTTGCCAAATTTTAGTTTCTTTTGTTAAGTTTTTAATTACTATTTCTATGTTCGTACTGTGTCACATAATTCTGTTTTTTTATTTTTTTTGTGTCTTAATTTTTGTTTTGATTGGTAGTAGCATGATTAATTTTGTTCTTAGATTTTTGTCTAATTCAGTAGCCCGTAACAGTATTGATTAGAATTAATTTCCAGTTCTAATTAGGTTTAAATGTATTTGGTAGTTTAATTTTAGGGCTTTTGATAATTAGGTTTTGTTTGGATATAGCTGAGTAATTCCCACCCTTTGATTGTTTAACTATGGTCACTTCTTGACCAAGTTAACAGGACTAGGGTTAGTTTGACATAGGTTAGTAATTTCAGAAATAATTCAAGGGTAGTATAGGCATTCTACAATGAAAGAATCTTGCAGTAACTGAATTGGAACCCCCTAGATCCTTCTACATTGGGGTTTTAATTTGAAATTCAGGAAATTAGTAGTATAACTTGACCAACAAGGCATGAATTCAGGGACTTTTAAGCTAAAAATTGAAATTAATAAGAGGGACCTAGGGTGTAAAAGGAAATCTGAAAGTTGCCCTAGCCTTTGCCTATAAAAGGGGCAGTACCCCTGCCTTGCAGAAGAAGTTTGGGAGGGGAAAAAATCTGAAAGAAGTTTTAGAGGTTTTAAAGAGCTAGAAGTCTGAAAATTCAAAAAAAAAAATAAAAAGTTCTTAGATCCAGAGATCTGAAATTCCAAATTCAAATCAAAAAAAACCAAAAATCTTAAAAATTTGAAAGTTGAGAGGTAATACTAAAAATCAACAAAATTCTGCAGAATCTGAAGGTTTTTTGAGCTTTAGAGCTTAGATCCTAGATTTCCGAGCATTGAAAGGTCTGAAAATTTCAGTAGTGAAGGTTTCAGAGGTCCTGGGGGATATATCAAGTTCAAATTGGGTCAATCAAGCTAAGTTTAGGTGTTTACTGGTGTTGCTTGCTTCAAAACATTCCCTGGGTTGCTTGATATCACTTTCTGAGTTTGAAGTTGACCTTAGACTGCTGTTAATTGCTGTTTACTGCTGCTGATTCTTCCCTCTTCCTACTTTTATTACATTTCCAGGTATACACCTCTCAAAAATTCCCTATGTACTGCTGAAATGCCGAATTGAGGAAGGAAATAAGAAGATTCGAAGATATATTGTGTTTTATGTAGTTGTATGTGTCTGCGGTGCACTTAAAATGCTGTTCTATTTAGCAATTCCCTATATTTGTATGATAAGTTTACTTGCCTTTGGAAGCATTGTAATTGAACAGGACACTTTATTATTTGCACATGAACATAACTAAATAGATCTGTTAGTCCTTTAGATTGAAATTAGAAATTGGCTACGGTCCTGCTCGTGATTTGAACGGTTGAAGTCGTTTAAATAGACTAGAAATCTATAACTTGCTTAAGTTTAGGAATTCAGTAGCCTCATTTCAAATCGGTAGATTAATGAGTTTATGGTTTGTTTGTGAAATCAATGTCCAATTAACATCACGATCTGTTAGCTTACTAGCTTCATATGATGTAATGCTTCAATTCTATTTTAGTATTTGTATGTGAGTCAGCAAAAAATGAAAGCATCCAGTCGTTCGTTCTAGTGTTAAACCTGTTACTTAATGCAATTTATCCATTTACTTGCAATTAAAAAGCAAAACAAAAGAGTTGGCCTCAAAAATTGAATCGATACTGATCGATGGCAAAAGTTTGTTAAATTAGGAGATTAATTCTTTCATCCACATATCAGTATTAGTCTGTTTGCATTATTGCCTGGACCGCCTGGGATCATAAGGATTGGGCTTTATGTGGCCCAGTTGCATAACAGCAGGCCAAAATACCTTCAGCCCTCCAAATTAATTAATCCTACCCAGTTGAGGGCCTATGGGACTCGATCTTGAGTCCCAGCTTCTGCCTGCTTGCGATTTGGGCTTGTGCTAAGGCCCAAGTTTTAGACAGCTTTACCAGTAAAAGTTGAACAGATCTTCTTTCTTCTTGGGCTGGCTTCGAAGCCAAACATGCTAAAAATCCTATTTTATTATTGAAGCTATGGGTTGAATTTAAATGTAAGCTTTGGGCCTTTCAAGTTAGGTGGCAGATTTGAACTAAGGGATTTTCAATAATGGAAGTTCCCTTAAGCTTGGACCTGATCTTGAGGCCCGAATTTTCCCGAATGCCTTTAATAATAGTCAATCAATAATGTTAATTAATTAGGCCTTTTAGAGACAATCCTTAATAGAGAATAATAAGTTCCTTTTAGGATGGCCTTTAAAATAAATCAAGGTGCGCCACGCCAAACAAAATTCATAAATTGCGTGGCCCTCTTTAATTTTATCTTCAAAATCTTTNCTTCCCAAACCCCTAACTGGTTTCCTTCGAATCTCGCCCAAAGTTCTCGAATTTGAAATCGAAGAAGGGCAGAACCCTAGACGTCGAAGTTGTTTGAATTTTTCCTAATTCTTTGAGCCCAGAGATCGATTTGAGGCACAAAATGATGCTTCCGTTTGTTCTTAGCCAAGAACAAACGTCTAACATCATTTTGGGACTCGAATCGGAATCCAGCCTCTGTTCAAGCCTTACATAGGTAAATTTCTCTTTTCTTTCTTCTTTTATTTGAATTCCTTATTTTTAACATTAGTTTCTTGTTAATCCATTCATGTTTTCTTTATGTTTTATTTTTATTTTTTGGCAGTAATTAGTATTCTAGGTTTTGAAGTGCAGTTGGTTTAAGTTTTTGATTTCTTCTCTGTTCGTATTGATGTTAGTTTAAATTCATGATTCAGTGTTTTTGATTAACTTTTACTTGTTCTCTTAGATTCCTGTTTATTTGATAATTGCCAATAGTAGATTAATTTGAACTGTTAGGGATTAATTTAAGATTAAAATAGGTGTAGTTTAATTTGGTTATAGCTGATCATTTCAAGCTCTTTGGGTAGGTAACCATGGTTTAGTTAAAAGGGGCTGGGCTTGGTTTAGCCTAGGTTAGTAATTTCAGAAATAATTCAAGGGTAGTATAGGCATTCTACAATGAAAGAATCTTGCAGTAACTGAATTGGAACCCCCTAGAACCTTCTAGATTGGCGTTTTAATTAAAACTTCAGGAACTTGGTAGTGTTACTTGACCAACAAGGCATGAAATGAGGGGTCTAATTAGCTAAAACCTGAAAACTAATAAGGGACTAAAATATAAAGGGAAAATCTGAAAGTTGCCCTAGCCTTTGCCTATAAAAAGGGCAATACCTTGCCTTGCAATACAAGTTTGAGAGGTTTTAAAGAGCTAGAAGTCTGAAAATTCAAAAAAAATTCAAAAGTTCTTAGATCCAGAGATCTGAAATTCCAAATTCAAATCCAAAAAAACCAAAAATCTTAAAAATTTGAAAGTTGAGAGGTAATACTAAAAATCAACAAAATTCTGCAGAATCTGAAGGTTTTTTTTGAGCATTTAGAGCTTAGATCCTAGATTTCCGAGCATTGAAAGGTCTGAAAATTTCAGTAGTGAAGGTTTCAGAGGTCCTGGGGTTATATCAAGTTCAAATTGGGTCAATCAAGCTAAGTTTGGG
The DNA here is from genome assembly GCF_001879085.1 of Nicotiana attenuata. Lineage (NCBI taxonomy): Eukaryota > Viridiplantae > Streptophyta > Magnoliopsida > Solanales > Solanaceae > Nicotiana > Nicotiana attenuata. The sequence goes on from NW_017672915.1 coordinate 54,079, forward strand.
TGTTTACTGGTGTTGCTTGCTTCAAAACATTCCCTGGGTTGCTTGATATCACTTTCTGAGTTTGAAGTTGACTTTAGACTGCTGTTAATTGCTGTTTACTGCTGCTGATTCTTCCCTCTTCCTACTTTCATTACATTTCCAGGTATACACCTCTCAAAAATCCCCTATGTACTGCTGAAATGCCGAATTGAGGAAGGAAATAAGAAGATTCGAAGATATATATTGTGTTTTATGTAGTTGTATGTGTCTGCTGTGCACTTAAAATCCTGTTCTATTTAGCAATTCCCTATATTTGTATGATAATTTTACTTGCCTTTGGAAGCATTGTAATTGAACAGGACACTTTATTGTTTGCACATGAACATAACTGAATAGATCTGTTAGTCCTTTAGATTGAAATTAGAAATTGGCTATGGTCCTGCTCGTGATTTGAACGGTTGAAGTCGTTTAAATAGACTAGAAATCTATAACTTGCTTAAGTTTAGGAATTCAGTAGCCTCATTTCAAATCGGTAGATCAATGAGTTTATGGTTTGTTTGTGAAATCAATGTCCAATTAACATCACGATCTGTTAGCTTACTAGCTTCATATGATGTAATGCTTCAATTCTATTTTAGTATTTGTATGTGAGTCAGCAAAAAATAAAAGCATCCAGTCGTTCATTCTAGTGTTAAACCTGTTACTTAATGCAATTTATCCATTTACTTGCAATTAAAAAGCAAAACAAAAGAGTTGGCCTCAAAAATTGAATCGGTACTGATCGATGGCAAAAGTTTGTTAAATTAGGAGATTAATTGTTTCATCCACATATCAGTATTGGTCTGTTTGCATTATTGCCTGGACCGCCTGGGATCATAAGGATTGGGCTTAATGTGGCCCAGTTGCATAACAGCAGGCCAAAATACCTTCAGCCCTCCAAATTAATTAATCCTACCCAGTTGAGGGCCTATGGGACTCGATCTTGAGTCCCAGCTTCTGCCTGCTTACGATTTGGGCTTGTGCTAAGGCCCAAGTTTTAGACAGCTTTACCAGCAAAACTGAACAGTCTCTTTTCTTCTTGGGCTGGCTTCAAAGCCCAACATGCTAAAACCCCATTTCGTTATCAAAGCTATGGGTGGAATTTAAAAATGCAAGTTTGGGCCCTTCAAGTTAAGTAGCAAGCTCAAATTAAAGGGGTTTTCAATGACGGAGATCCTTTCGTTTGAGTTTGGACTTGATCTTGAGGCCTGAATTCGTTTGAATGCTTTTAATAATAGTTCATTGATAATATTAATTAATTAAGCCTTTTAGAGACAATCCTTAATAGAGAATAATAGTTCCTTTTAGGATGGCCTATAAAATAAATTGAGGTGCGCCGCGCCAAACAAAATTCACAAATTGCATGGCCCTCTTTAAATACTCACATTAAATATTTAGAAATCGGGACGTGCCATTTAGCGAATTTTCATGGCCTCCCGCAAAGTTATCAACACGTTAGTTGCTTTAGGCACGCATTTTAATAAATCTACCTTCCTAAATTCGGGTGTGCATTTCATGTGACCCAAATCCAAATCCCAAAATGTTGAATAAAATATGTCGCGGATCCGGGTGCATTTCATGTGACGTGATACAAAAACACGTTTTAAACGACGTTCAACCTTCCTAAAAAATTAATTAAAAGCGGTAATTAAAAATTTCACTATAGGGTGAATATGTTCTAAAATCAGATATTAGGCCATTTATAATAGTTTAAGCGACCGTGCTAGAACCACGGTATCCGGGGGTGCCTAACACCTTCCCCCGGGTCAACAGAATTCCTTAGTCAGAATTTCTGGTTCGCAGACTTCATTTGAAAAGTCGAAATTTCCTCGATTTGGGATTCAAGATAAACCGGTGACTTGGGACACCAAAAGCCAAACCTATCCCAAGTCTCCAGTATATTATACTGGACCATTATACTTGCTGGAACTCCAGTATATTATGCTGGAGTAATGCTGTATTCTGGGCCGGGCCCGGGCCTAAATGGGCCGGGCCAAACAGGCTCGGGCTTCATGGGCTCAACGGGTGGAACCAGCCCATGACGGGCCTAAGTCCACATGGTCCTGGGCTAAATGGGCCGGGCTCACGGGCCCATACGGGCCTAACGGGCTTTTTTATTTCCGGGCTATTTTTTTTTAAATTTTTTTTGTTTAAGGCAATTTTTTGTAAACCATATATGTATGTACTAATATAAATTGCTTTCTTATTGTCACGACCCGAAACCTGCACTGGTCGTGATGGCGCCTCTCGTGAAGACAAGGCCAGCCAACTAACCCAAGTAAACTCTTTCAAAATAAGTAAACATAAATGAATAGTAAGGTACGCCTAAATGACTTTAATTAACAATATTTACAACCCCAAACACAGCCCGACCAGGGTGTCACAAGTCACGAGCATCTAAGGAAGCCTGAACACTGCTACAGGGCCAATAATATACTAAACAGAATCTGAAATCAGAAGACAAAGTCCGGTGCCGTGAACGCTGGCGGTCACCTTGCTCAGCTACAATAGCAATACCTTCAACCAGCTCAAAACCCGCTACCGGGTGTATAATACCTGCATCTGCACGTGAGGTGCAGGGAGTAAAGTGAGTACTCTAACTCAGTGAGTAATAGAAGTAAATAATAACTGAGCAGCAAGAAATCACGTAAAGAAACCAACGGGCTGTATAGAAGCCGGGTACAATTTTCGAGAAAATAGTGAAATCAGAGAACTCTTTAGAAAGGTTTCGGCTCAGTTCAAATCTCTTTTGAAAATGGTCCTTTCAATAATTACGAAAGTTGTTCAAAATAGTTAGTGCTGATTAGCACAGAAAATCCGCCCCTCGGGCACAAATACCACAGCATAGCAGGTAAAAATGCAAATAAGTATGCAAGATGAGCACATAAAAGTTCGCCCCTCGGGCATGATTTTCGTTACTAGTCAGTCATTGTTACCTGACCGGTCAGCCATTGTTACCTGACCAAAACGCGTATGACAGTGTCATTGTTACCACTGTCTAAAATTTAACCGCTCTAGATGGGTACTCGCGCTTCACTATGGGTGTGCAGACTCCGGAGGGGCTCCTACAGCCCAAGCGCTATATCATCATAAGGCCTGAAAGCCTGTACATATCAACATGAGGCCTGAAAGCCTCCTCACAATACACTCGAGGCCTGAAAGCCTCCTCACATCACTCAGCACATCCTCACATATGGCCCTCGGCCTCAATCAGTCCAAAAATAATCATAAGCCCCTCGGGCATCAGTAAAGAAACAATAATGCTCAGCTCAAACAGTAGTTCAAATATCAGTTAAAACTCGAGGTTGAGTAAAAATATAGCTGAGTTCATGAAACAGTGTAATGACAATGGACTGAGTTCAAATAATATTTCAAATAGTGAGGAAAACAGTGATGATAGCTCATAGGGAGTTCAAACAGTCGCCAATAAGCCCCAAATATGGCAATAAGCCCAAGTCCTAGTGAAAAACAACAAGTCATAGCGAAATACGCGGTAAAATCAACAACCGGGACGGACCAAGTCACAATCCCCAACGGTGCTCTACCCCACGCTCTCTATCTGGCGTGCAAGTCACCTCAATATAGCACTATGGGTGCAAATCCGGGGTTTCAAACCCTCAGGATATCATTTACAATCATTACTCACCTCGAACCGGCGAAATCTCTAGCCCGCGACGCCTTTGCCCCTCAAATCGGCCTCCACGCGCGTCGAATCTAACCAAAATCAGAGCGAATACATCACAATATGCCAATGGGACAATACCCAATCGAAAACAGTCGAAAAATAGCAACAATCTCGAAACTAGCAAAACCCGAGCCCCGGGCCCACTTCTCGAAAAATTACAAAACTCACATTACCGGATTCCTCGTCTCGCCACGAGTCCATACATACCAAGAACTCCCAAATCCAAGCTCAAATGACCTATCAAATCCCAATTTGAAATATCAAAAAATCAAGCCCTAGCTTTACCTCTTTTGATGAATTTCAACCAATTTCCATGTTAAATCTAACATAATCTCGTGAATTTAGGCCAAGGAACTTACCTCTAATCATTCCTCCTTGAATCCCTCTTCAAAATCGCCTCAAAGCTCTCAAAGCTCGCTCAAAAATGGTGGAAATAACATGACCCTCGCGGAGCAAAAATGAATATAACTCCTACTGGCCTTCAGGGGTTTCCGCTTCTGCGGTCCCCACTCCCGCTTCCGCGTGACCGCTTCTGCGGTTTTTGTCCGCTTAAGCGGAATTTCATTAAATCACAAGGGTCGCTTCTGCGACAAAATTTCTCGCTTCCGCGAAACTTCACCCCCAGGTCAAACCGCTTTCTGCGACCTCATGTCCGCTTCTGCGGACTCGCTTAAGCGAAACGACTTCCACTTTTGCGGAACTGCTCAATCTCACCCTCTTTCGCACCTGCGAAGCCTTCTCCGCTTCCGCGCAACCGCATCTGCGGTTGCCTTTCCGCAGATGCGAAAATACCTGCTGCAGCCAAGAACCTGAAATTTCCAACTTCAATTTCCTTCTGATTGCCACCCGAAATCACCCCGAGGCCCTCGGGACCTCAACCAAAAGCACCAACACATCTTAAAACATTATTCAGACTTGCTCCAATCATCAAAACACATCAAACAACGCTAAAACCATTAAATCACATCGGATTCAAGCCTAAGTTCTTCAGAAACTTCCGAAATGCACTTTCGATCAAAAACCCGACCAAACGACATCCGAATGACCTGAAAATTTGCACATATATCCAACATCACCTAACGAAGCTACAACAACTCTTGGAATTCCATTCCGACCCTCAGATCAAATTCTCACCCATCAACCGGAATTCGCCAAAATACTAACTTCGCCAATTCAAGCCTAATTCTACACTGGACCTCCAAAATCAATTCCGATCACACTCCTAAGTCACAAATCACTTCCCGAAGCTAACCGAATCACCGTAACTCACATCCGAACCTTCTAACTCATAAGTCAACGTCCGGTTGACTTTTCCAACTTAAACCTTCCTTAAAGAGACTAAGTGTCTCATTTCCTACCAAAACCAATTCCAAATCAACACACACCAAACACTGATAAATGAAACATGAAGAAGCATAAAATGGGGGAAACGGAGCAGTAACACATGAGAAGACGGGTCGGGTCGTCACACTTATACATGGCTATATAAATATATGTAGTAGATATAATATAGAAACCTAATTATTAAAGTGCTTGAAGAAAAAGTAAAATAACAAAACAATAGTAAAACTAAATTATCATGCATAATAAATTAATAACAAAGTAAAACATTAAGCATAAATACGTCTAATAATTTTAAAATAACACAAATTATCGAAAAATCTTAAATACGAATTTCCGGCTAAATATGCTCAAGACAATACTTTATATGCCTCCTTAAAATGCATGCGGTACACCCTGAACGAAAATTTAAGACTCTACCACAATTCTTGCACTTTAATATTTGGCCTTCTTCATTTTCTTCAATCACTTCAAAGTGTTGCGAAACAAATAAGCGCACTCTTTCCGAACGAGGCATGATTTAACTTGAAATTTGAGATTGAGACTTGAAGCCTTAAAAATTGGAGATTGAGAGAATGAGAGAAATTTAGATTGAGAAATGAGTATTGAGTACTGGAATGAAGAAGAAGGAGGGGGGTATTTATAGTTTTAGAGAAGGTTAGTTTTGTAAATTGAAAAAGAAAAAAAAGAAAAAAATAGGCTATTTGTGCAATATGACCGTTGGCAATGATCATTGGGGGTGGGGCCCTCCTTTTGAAAAATCTTGTCAAGGGAATGTAGTATATATAGTGTGTTAGTATATATATCTATATATATATACTACATTCCCTTGACAAGATTTTTCAAAAGGAGGGCCCCACCCCCAATGATCATTGCCAACGGTCATATTGCACAAATATATATAGTATACTATAGTATATAGTATGTTAGTGTGTGTGTGTGTATATATATATATATATATATATATATATTATTATATATATATATATATATATATATAGTTATGTTATGTATATATATTTCCAAATATAATATCTTGTAGTGTATATAGTATGTTATGTATATATATTTTCTTATATAATTTATGTATAATATATATGTTATGTATAATATTATAGCTTATAAAGAATTGGCAAGTTTAAAGACAAAAAAAATATTGCCAAAGAATATCAAGGGAATGTCTTATAATTTTATTACCAAAAACATGGCATATATTTCTTAGTCTTCTTCCCCCCAATGGAATGAGCACAACAAGGTGCTAATACCACCATTAAAAGGAAAAAAAACTAAAGAAGATGTGCCAAAGTACAAGTTACACCATAATCTACATTGTATCTCTAACAAATCTCATAAATCCTTCAAGGTTCGGAGGAGGTTCCGTTGGTGGTGGCGGAAAAGAAGCTTGTTCATCACTGCTTCCGGGCGAAGCAGCATCCTCCGCAATTTCCGCTATCATTTCATCATAAGCTTCGTCTATCTCCGGTTGTGATTCTGCAAGTCCAAAGTTTCTTCTTTCTCTAAGGCCATATTCATCACATTTTTAAAAATACTCTCTAAGTCTACTTCTACGGTTTGAATAAAAAAACCAATTAAGAGCCATTCTAACCTTTTCAATTTCTAAATTTAAAATTCTCATACCATCACCGACAATTAAATGGTAAATATGACAAATACATCTCACATGGAAACAATTACTAAATGCAGGATTTAGTGTTGTTGTAAGTGTGCCTATAGCACTAGTGTTACTAGAAGCATTATCCATAGAAATTGCCATTATTTTATCTCTAATGCAAAAATATCTACAAATATCTGCAACAGTGTTAGCAATAAACTTACCTGTGTGACGTGAATTAATTATTCTATAAGCAATAATGCGTTTTTGTATCATCCACTCCTCATCTATCCAATGACTTGTAACAGTTAGATAATCACAATCATTATTACTTCTACCAATATCAGTAGTAATAGCAATCCGATTAGTTATATGAGTAAATAAATACCGCAAATATTGTTCATATTTATGTTTATATTTTTAAATATCGCTCTTTACGGTTGCGCGAGGCCAACCTTTATAAGTAGGATTAAAAACTTTTCTAATATAATGCACAAAGTTAGGGTTAGAAGGAAAAGTATAGGGTAAGCACATAACGGTAACCATCTTTGCTAATTCTTCACGATCTTTATTAGGATCGTAATATAAAGTACCATCGGTCACAGTGTTAATTCCTGGTTGAACTAGATTTGAACCTGTACTAGGGTTAACCGCAGTATCTACACTTGTCCCCTCTTGCTGCGCTTTCATTTGTAAATATTTAACTTTTTCTCTAGGGTGTGTTTGTATGTGCCTAGCCAAACTAACCGTACTGCTACGGTCTCCAGTATATTTATGCGCCAGCAATTTCCCACAAGTTTTACACTTAGCCTTATTTTGTTATCTTACTTGAGTAAAAAAATTCCAAACAATTGATGTTTTGAGGCGTTTAGAAATTGTCTATTAAAAGTAGGGGTTTCTACAGGTGGGTCGGGCGGGACATCAGTTGGGTTATTAACAGGACTAGTAGGTGTATCATCTAAATCCGGTTGGGTTTCATCTACATCCTCATTTTCATCATCATTTTCTAAGATAGTTTCATTAGGATAAAGAGCATTCATAACTTCTTCATTTAATTGTTGACCTTGTTTAACATTATGGCAAAATTCACTATCGAAAAATTGAAAACAAGGGTTATCACTATCAAGAATAATAGGAGCAGCAGGACGGGTAATAGGTCTGGGTCGGGGAGCCGGGGGAAGGGTAGTAGGTTGGCGACTACTTTCACCAATTTTAGCTTTTTCCTTACCACCAAATATTTTTTTCAAAGAAAATGCCATATTAATTACAATTATGCAAACTAAAACATACAAAAATATATTCTTAAAACTTAAGAGTTGGAACGAGTTTACCGAATTGCCGAATAACTTCTTGAAAATTAAAAATCGTTGAAGACTTGAATACTTCAATTCACCAACTTCACAATTTTTCACGAAATTGCAATAATAAAATAAGCAATTATAGAAGAGAAATTAGATATAGATTGAGAGAGATTGATGAATTGGTGAGTAAAAATAAAAGAATGAGGGGGTATTTATAGTTGAGAATTAGAAAAAAGTGTAATTATATAAAGTTTGGGGTTAAAATAAAGTTTGGGGCCAAATGGCTATTTTTTAAAGTGGCCAACGGATCAATTTTGAAGGCCAACGGCTAGATTTTAAAAATCTGACCGTTGGTCTTTTTTTTTTAAAAAATTAGCCGTTGGAGCCCGTTAGGCCCGTTGGGCCCGGTTGAACTGGCCCAGGCCTACCTGCTGGTCCCGGGCTTAGCGGTCCCGGGCTCGTGGGCTCCTTGAAGTAGACCGGCCCGCCACGGGCCTTGCGCACCATTTGGGATCGGCCCACTAAGACCGGCCCACCAGGCCCGTTTGGCCCATTTGGACCGCGGTCCCGGTCCGTTCCCGGGCTGGGCCCAGCCCACAGTGCAGCATTATGCTGGAGTTCTAGTGTATTTATGCTGGAACTCCATCATATTATGCTGGAGTTCCAGCATACTATCCTGGAACTCTAGTATAATATGCTGGAGTTCAAGTATACTTATGCTGGAACTCCAGCATAATATACTGGAGTACTTTTCGTGTTTTGAATAGTATTTTTGCTCAGATTTATCTTTACATAAAAAGTGGCTAAATTTCGATTACTTTTGAAATTGGGCTATTTTTGAACGACCAGTTGTAAATCTGGCTAATTTTAAAAATCACCCACTTCCTTATGCTAATTACCTACTTAAGTCAAAATAATTATCCGTTCTTACCTATTTTACAAAAAATTACGATACATATGTATTCCACCAAAATTAATTACCCGCCCACCTGTCTCTGCCTGAAACAATGAGTTACCATCGCATCCTTTTCTGTAGGACTTGCATTCTACAGAAGTGATTAAGCTAAAGGCAAAACAACATATCTAGATTTTAATAGACAAGAAATCGATGATATAAAAATCAATTGTCAATTGCGGCAACGAAGTAGGGAGTAAGGAAGAGCATGAGTTTACGGAAGGGTTCTAACAATGTATATATGGCAGAAACAAAGATTATACATTGTGCCTAATTCTCAAAACTTTGTCATTATTGCGGCGGTAGGAAGCGGCAGTGGTAGTGCCGTAGTGGTGGTTGTAGGATGGTAGCTTCCGTTGAAGTTTCAGAAAAAGGAACATTTGGTACGACTTATAAAGCTGCTTTGAATCAAGGATTACATTAGTGAGAAAGAGGTTGGAATTTGAGTCAACTAAAATTTAATATCTTTGAGAGCTTGTTACTATAGCAGTGATGAGAAGCTTCTTGTTTATTTATTTATTTTTAACACAAACTTCTTTTTTAAGATGATGTCCAAATGAAGAGCTTTTCAGCACTTTTTTATGGTTAGAAAATACTACCTTCTTTTTGTTGTCATGCCATTATAGTGTTTCTTTGGAATGCATTGAATCAAAGAAGACTGTCCTAATGATGAGTCAATTTTGTTCTGGAGTAGATTTTGAATTTTGGGTTGAAACTGAGTTGAACTAGCGAAAAAGACGAATTTGTACTTATACTAAAATGATATATTACATTGTATAATTTATTGCAATAGAATACTGTTACAGTATATAGTATAATGTAATAATATATTGTTGGATAAAGAACACAATATACTATTTTGATATACCGTATGTCATATTGGTATACAACATAATTCAAGAGTATATAATTAATTAAAACAACATAATGTTAATTTTTTGAAGGAATGAACTAGTCCTATATGATACCCTGATAGTATATGGTATGTACCATATGTGTATCACAGGGGACCAATGAGTTTTTAGTTTTCTTTTTAAAGGACTGAAATAGTTCTCTATGATACCCTGTAAGTATATGATATATACCGGGTTGATATCATAGAGGACTATAGTATATTTTTGGAAGGAATGAATCAAACCTTTATGATACCCGGGTATATGATATATACCATGTGGGTATTATAGAAGACTAAATTTATTTCTGGAAAAAATAAACGAGATCTTTATTATACCGTATCAGTATATGATATATACCATATGAGTATCATAGAAGTGATTTTTTTGTTGAATAAATGAACCAGTCTTCGATGATACATTATCGATATATGATATATACCATACTGGTATCGTAGTATACTGCAATGATATACTTCAACTGCTACTAATATATTATTTTATATATACTATACGCTAGAACAAGTTATTTTTTAATAATTAATACATGAAAAAATAAAAAGATGTACTATATCATTATCTTTTTTCATATGAATGAGTTCAAAAGCCATATCTGATGTTTTTATAGTGTTTTACTGTTGGAACTCATTAGTTATTGTTCTTTGATGTGTAGATTGTACCTTTGATGCTGATTTTCGGAGATTTATTATACAAAAATTTAAATTCACCATTGAATGACCTTGAAGCTTGAAACTCATAACTTGGTTTGTTTGAGTTTTTAATTGTTTTGATCAAATCCTGTATGGGTTTGTTTGAAAGGTTGATGGGAGGTTGTAGCTAAGTTTAAGTCAATTTGGTGAAGATTTTGTAGTAGATTTTAAAAATTTGGGTTGAAATATGGTTTAATTAGAGAAGAAGACGAATTTGTGTTGTATACCCAAATAATATATAAATATACCATTTTGGTACACAATTCATTACAACATATACTATTACAATATACAATATAATATAATAGTATATAGTTATAATTTGGTCCTTTTTAAACTTTTCCGTTGGGTCATTTTTGAAAATTTTCAACAGATTTCTCATGGGTTTTCAAAAAATTTCTTAAGCCAAAACATTTAGTTTGAATATTTATTGGAGGTTGTGGCTGAAGTTTGAGTAAGTCTGGTAAATTTTTTTAGAGATTTTTGAAATTTAGGTCAAAATTGAGTTGCGTTAACGAAGAAGGCAAATTTGTACTGTATACCAAAATAGTATAAATTATACCGCTATGGTATACAATTCATCCCAACGGTATAATGTAATAGCATATTGTTTTACTCTGATCATTTCTAATTTTTTTAAAACTTTTCATTGGTTCCTCTTTTAACTTTTCAACAGAGTTCTCATATTTTTTTTCTTAAGCCAAGCGATTTAGTTTTAATATTGATTGGAGGTTGTGGCTAAAGTTTGAGTCAATTTGGTGAAAATCCTAGAGTAAATTTTTAAAATTTAGGTTGAGTTGAACTAGCGAACAAACCATTTGAACTAGCGAAAAAGAGTTGTACAATATACTAAAATGATATACTATATACCATATTGGTATATAGTTCATTCCTACGGTATACTATTACAATATACTATATAATGTAATAGTATACTATTATAATTTGGCCGTTTTAGATTTTTTTTTTGAAATTTTAGTTGAGTTCCTTTTCAACCTTTCAATGGAGTTTTCGTATAATGGCCGTTTTATAATGTAATAGTATATATATATATATATATATATATATATATATATATATAAAATTTTTCTTAAACCAAAATATATTATTTGAAATATTAGATTGGAGGTTGTGTGTGACGATCCAAAGGGTCAACACCGGATTTCTCTCATTTTTCGTACTTCCGAGGCCTTGAAAACCTCATTTTTACTTGCCTCGATTTGCGTGCGCAGTCCGGCGCATAGTCGGAAAGATTTTATGTTAAATTCTGTAAAAAATTTCAAAATGTGGCTTTAAAATGATTAAAGTTGACTTTGGCCAATATTTTTTGGTAAACGGACCCGGATCCATGATTTGACGGTCCTGGAGGGTCCGTAGAAAAATATGGGACTCAGGC
>NW_017672915.1:66014-73795 GCF_001879085.1 Nicotiana attenuata
AGCATCTCAACCCCCTTCATCGCGTTCGCGTATGTGTACACGCGATCGCGTAGACCTAAATCCTGGACCCCCAGCCTTTTCTCTTCACGTTCGCATCCTTCCCCATCGCGAACGCGATGGTCAGTTAAGTCAACCCTTCGCGAACGCGACTCCCTTTCCGCGAACGCGAAGGGTAATTTTGCCCAGTTATATTTTTAAGTTTCAGAACAGTGTAGTCGCGAAATTTTCATAAAAACATCCGAGTTTCTTCTTCTCCAAGATCCTTAGGCATTCATTGAAGCTTCCTTTCATGAAGACCTCTTGGGTAAGTAATTCCCCACATAATTCCTTCGTTTTTCTTTATTAATTAGTGAATTCCTAGGCCTAAAAACATGAAATCAAAGTAGAATTAGGGGTTTTGGGTAGAGTTAGGGTTTTGAGAATTTTGGGTGATTCAACCTCAATTTGGGGTCGAATCTTAAAACAAATTGCATATTTGAACTCGTGGGGTTATGGGTGACTAGGTTGTGGTCCGAGCCTCGTGTTTGGACCATGTGGGCCCGGTGTCGACTTTTGGTATTTTTGGAAGAATGCTAGGAAATTTATATCTAGGCTATGGGATGTTGCCAGTGAGTCTTTATTGATATTATTGAATTAATTATGCCTAGATATCATTGTTTCGGAGTCGGATTGTAGAGGAAAGGCGGTATTTGAGGATTGATTGCTATTCTTTGGGCCGAGGTAAGTGTTTGATCTAACTTTGGCTTGAGGGAATATGATTAGAGTATTCTTTGCTAATAGCTAAATATTGAGTACGGTGTATAGGCATGGTGACGAGTATCTATACACCGGTGTCTAGCATGACCGTGAGTCTTTACTTGTGCTTATTTGGGATTCCGTGGTGACTCTTCCTTGTTTAATTGATGGATTCGATATAATGTGAACAATATGAAGAGAAAAGATGATGTGTAAACTCCTTGGAGCGTTGGCTCGAATTATGACATGATTAGGACGTAAGAAATGAACGAAAGAGGAAGAGATGTAATTACTCCCTTGCCGGGACGTGTAAGTTATTGTTGTTGCTCCCTTGCCGGGAATTAACTGTTTATTTGTATTCTCCCTTGCCGGGATGGTTGAATTGATACTTTTTCCCTTGCCGGGAAATCATTATATATATAATATGAAATGGGATCGTGTGGCACGTCGACCACTTATATAATATGAAATGGGATCGTGTGGCACGCCGACCACTTATATATTATGAAATGGGATCGTGTGGCACGCCGACCACTTATATACTATGAAATGGGATCATGTGGCACGCCGACCACTTATATATCATGAAATGGGATCGTGTGGCACGCCGACCACGTATTCTGTGTTAGAAGAGATTTGGTTGTTGTTTTCTTTATTTGTTCCTACCGTTCTATTTTATCTGTTATCCCCAAAAGTATGCTCCCCTCCCAGTCTTAATTATTACTTTCCGCTGTTATTTTTTTTGTAGTACTTGTATATAAATATCTGCACAGGTTGATTGGTAGTCCTGTCTAACCTCGTCACTACTTCGCCGGGGTTAGGCCAGGAACTTACCAGCACATGGGGTCGGTTGTGCTGATGCTACTCTCTGTGCATCTTTTTGCACAGATCATAGTACCGGAGCAGGAGCTTTTGGACAGCAGTAGGAGCGTTGGGAGCTTACTTCATTCCGGAGATTCCCGAGGTAGCCTTGCTGGCGTCCGCATGGCCCGGAGTCTCTCTTATCTCTGTTTTTCGTTTGATTTCCTTTGTATCAGAATAGACAGTACTGTATTCTTATTCAGACTTTGTATTTAGCATTCAGTAGAAGTTCGTGAGTTAGTGACACCAGATCTGGGTAGAGGTGTATTTGAATTTCCGCACTTGGTTTCAGTTATTTATATTTCGAGACTTTCGCTTTTATATTAATTGCCTCGTTCTTCTTTATACTGTTAATGATGATGAGAGAAGTATTAAATTAATTGGCTTGCCTAGCTCTTATTAGTAGGCGCCATTACGACTCCCGAGGGTGGAAAATCCAGATCGTGACAAGTTGGTATCAGAGCTCTAAGTTACATAGGTCTCGGTACTCACGGACAAACTCTAGAGTCTGAGGGATCGGTACGAAGACGTCTGTATTTATCCCCAGAGGCTACGGAGTTAGGAAAATTTCACTTTTCTTCCTTCTTGTCGTGCGATTCTGTTTCTCAAATACTGATTGTCTTTCTACTATGTTCTTTCGCAGATGGCGAGAACACGTGCTTCCTCTTCTACCGCGCAGCAGCCTGAGCCCCCAGCAACAGCTCCTACGAGGGGCAGAGGGCGAGGCCGAGGCCGCGCCAGAGGCCGAGGCAGGGGCAGAGCTCAGCCCCGGGCAGCAGTCCCAGAGGTGGAGCCTCATGTTGATTATGATGAGGAGGTTCCAGCCCCAGCAGCTCCGGTGGGCCCAGCTCAGGTCCCGGAGGGGTTCATAGCCACCCCAGTTCTTCAGGATGCTCTGGTCAGACTGGCAAGCTTTGTGGAGAGCGTCACTAGAGCGGGTTTGCTTCCAGTAGCACCAACCACTTCTTAGGATGGAGGAGGAGTTCAGACTCCTGCTACACGTACTCCAGAGCAGGTAGCTCCCCAGGCTCAAGTTCCAGTGGTTCAGCCAGCTGTGGCGGTTCAGCCAGGTATTGTGATTCAGGCCGGCGATGGAGCAGCTATGTCCTCATATGCTTTGTGGAGGCTTGATAGGTTCTCCAAGCTTTTCACCACCACCTTCAGCGGCACTTCTTCAGAGGATCCACAGGATTTCTTATTCAGCTGCCATGAGATCCTTCGGACTATGGGTATTGTGGAGACCAATGGAGTCGACTTTGCCACCTTCCGACTGGCAGGATCCGCCGAGACATGGTGGAGGGACTATTGTTTATCCAGACCAGCAAGGTCGCCATCATTGACTTGGGACCAGTTTGCAGAGTTGTTTTTGGAGAAGCTTCTCCCAGTTACTCAGCAAAAGGCTCTTCGCAGGCAGTTCGAGCGCCTCCAGCAGGGCTCTATGACAGTCACTCAGTATGAGACTCGGTTCATTGATCTAGCATGCTATGCTGTTGTTATACTCCCCACCGAGAGAGAGAGGGTGCAGAGGTTTATTGATGGATTGATTCAGCCGATCCGTCTCCAGATGGCTATGGGAGCTGGTAGTGAGATTTCTTTTCAGGAGGCGGCTAATGCGGCCTGTAGAGTTGAGATGGCTCTTGCACAAGGAGGTGGTCATGGGTCAGACAAAAGACCCCGTCCTGCAGGTAGATTCAGTGGTACCTCGCTTGGAGGTGGGGATTCTTATGGTAGAGGCCATCCTCCGAGGCCCTTTCAGTCAGCCCTACAGGTCTCACATGGTACTTCAGGTGGTCGTGGCTCTCAGCCGCAGTCTTCTGACCGACAGCTTTTTAGTTCACCATCAGCACCTATCAGCGCACCACCACTCCGTTATTCTCAGCAGCCGAGGGCTTGTTACACGTGTGGCGACACGAGACATATTGCCGGGTATTTCTCTCGAGCTTCTGACAGCTCTCAGCAGCAGGGTCCTCGTCCTATGATTCAGGCATCAGGTGATCCACAGGCCGCCCAACCAGCTAGAGGCGGGGGTAGAGTCCATAGAGGTGGAGGTAGAGATCATAGAGGTGGAGCTCAGACCGCCAGAGGTAGAGGCCAGCCAGCAGCCGATCGTCCCAGAGATATGGTTCAGGGAGGTGGGGCCCAGCCCCGGTGTTATGCTCTTCCAGCCAGGCCAGAGGCTGAGTCTTCAGATGCAATCATTACAGATACTATTCTGGTCTGTGATAGGGATGCTTCAGTGCTATTTGACCCTGGGTCTACGTATTCATATGTGTCGTCCTATTTTGCACCCTACTTGGTTATGCCTAGTGATGCCTTGGGTGTTCCTGTCTATGTATCTACACCAGTGGGTGATTCTATAGTGGTCGACCGAGTTCATCGTTCCTGTGTGGTAGTGTTTGAGGGTCTTGAGACCCATGTTGATTTATTGCTTTTAGACATGGTGGATTTCGATGTTATATTAGGGATGGATTGGTTGTCCCCGTATCATGCTATCTTGGATTGTCATGCCAAGACCGTGACCTTGGCTTTACTAGATTTGCCCCGTTTGGAGTGGCGAGGGACCCCAGGTCATGCCACTCGCAGTGTTATCTCATATGTGAAGGCTCGACGCATGGTCGAGAAGGGGTGTTTAGCTTATCTGGCGTATGTTCGCGATTCCAGCGCAGAGGTCCCTTCTATTGATTCTGTTCCCATTGTTCGGGAGTTCCCCGAGGTTTTCCCTTCAGATCTGCTGGGTATGCCACCCGACAGGGATATTGACTTTTGTATTGACCTGGCTCCGGGCACTCAGCCCATTTCCATTCTGCCGTATCGCATGGCCCCGCCAGAGTTGAAAGAGTTAAAGGATCAGTTGCAGGATTTGCTTGAGAAGGGTTTCATTAGACCCAGTGTTTCTCCTTGGGGTGCGCCGGTGTTATTTGTGAAGAAAAAAGATGGTTCAATGAGGATATGCATTGATTACCGGCAATTGAACAAAGTGACGATAAAGAACAAGTATCCACTACCGAGGATTGACGATTTGTTCGACTAGCTTCAAGGTGCGAAGGTGTTTTCAAAGATAGACTTGAGATCTGGCTACCATCAGTTGAGGATTAGGGAATCCGATGTCCCTAAGACAGCATTCCGCACTCGGTACGGGCATTATGAGTTCCTGGTCATGTCGTTTGGGTTGACCAATGCCCCAGCAGCATTCATGGAGTTGATGAACCGAGTGTTCAGGCCATATTTAGACATGTTCGTGATAGTCTTTATTGATGATATTTTGGTGTACTCCCGCAGCCAGGAGGAGCACGAGCAGCACCTCAAAGTGGTTCTTCAGACTCTGAAGGATAGTCAGTTGTATGCTAAGTTCTCGAAGTGCGAGTTTTGGTTGAGTTCGGTTGTATTTCTAGGTCATGTTGTATCAGCAGAGGGTATTCAGGTGGACCCGAAGAAGATTGAGGCAGTCAAGAACTGGCCTCGACCAGCATCAGCTACTGAGATACGGAGTTTCTTGGGGTTACCAGGTTATTACCGCCGGTTCGTGGAGGGATTTTCATCCATAGCAGCCCCGATGACCAGATTGAACCAGAAGGGTGCCCAGTTCAGATGGTCAAACGAGTGTGAGGCGAGCTTTCAGAAGCTCAAGACAGCTCTAACTACGGCACCGATATTGGTTTTGCCCACAGGCTCAGGGCCTTATACAGTTTATTGTGATGCTTCCCGTATTAGGCTTGGTGCGGTATTGATGCAGGATGGCAGAGTCATTTCTTATGCTTCGAGGCAGTTGAAGATCCACGAGAAGAATTATCCGGTTCATGATCTAGAGTTGGCAGCCATTGTTCATGCTTTGAAGATTTGGAGGCATCACCTATATGGTGTGACGTGTGAGGTGTACACTGATCATAAGAGTCTGCAGTACTTGTTCAAGCAGAAGGAGTTGAACTTGAGGCAGAGGAGGTGGTTGGAGCTATTGAAGGATTATGATGTTACCATTTTGTACCACCCGGGGAGAGCCAATGTGGTGGCCGATGCATTGAGTAGGAAGTCCGCCAGCATGGGTAGTCTTGCTTATGTTTCGGTCAGCACGAGATTGCTTGCTTTGGATATTCAGGCCTTGGCCAATCGGTTTGTGAGGTTGGACATTTCTGAGCATAGCAGAGTGTTAGCTTGCACAGTCGCTCGTTCTTCATTATTGGAGCGTATCCGTGATCGGCAGTTTGATGATCCCCATTTATGTGTCCTGAGAGACACGGTGCAGCCTGGAGGTGCCACGAAGGTGACCTTAGATGATGATGGTGTTTTGAGGTTGCAGGGGCGAGTGTGTGTGCCCAATGTCGATGGGATTCGAGAGTTGATCTTAGCGGAGGCCTATAGTTCTCGGTATTCTATTCACCCGGGCGCCACGAAGATGTATCAGGACTTGCGGCAGCATTATTGGTGGCGTAGAATGAAGAAAGACATAGTTGCATATGTGGCTCGATGTTTGAACTGTCAGCAGGTCAAGTATGAGCATCAGAGGCCTAGCGGTTTGTTTCAGAGAATTGAGCTTCCCGAGTGGAAGTGGGAGAGGATTACCATGGATTTCGTTACTGGACTTCCGATGACTCGGAAGAAGTTTGATGCTATTTGGGTCACTGTTGATAGGCTGACTAAGTCAGCACATTTTATTCCTGTCGCAGCCACTTATTCTCAGAGAGATTAGCTGAGATTTACATCCAAGAGATTGTTCGCCTTCACGGGGTGCCGGTATCTATCATTTCGGATCGGGGTACGCAGTTTACCTCGCGCTTCTGGAGAGCAGTTCAGCAGGAGTTGGGCACCCAGGTTCAGTTGAGCACAGCGTTCCATCCTCAGACGGACGGCCAGTCCGAAAGGACTATTCAGATATTGGAGGATATGCTCCGAGCCTGTGTCATTGATTTTGGAGGCTCGTGGGACCAGTATTTGCCCTTAGCAGAGTTCGCCTACAACAACAGCTACCAGTCCAACATTCAGATGGCTCCATATGAGGCGTTGTATGGTAGGCGATGTCGGTCTCCAGTCGGATGGTTTGATCCGGGAGAGGCTCGGTTATTGGGTACAGATTTAGTTCAGGAGGCCTTGGATAAGGTCAAGATCATTCAGGACAGGCTTCGTTCGGCTAAGTCGCGGCAAAAGAGTTATGTAGATCGTAAGGTTCGAGATGTAGTTTTCATGGTTGGTGAGCGGGTCTTGCTCCGAGTGTCGCCTATGAAGGGCATGATGAGATTTGGGAAGAAGGGCAAGCTTAGCCCTAGGTTCATTGGTCCATTTTAGATTCTCGATCGTGTGGGAGAGGTGGCTTACAGACTTGCCTTGCCGCCCAGCTTGTCAGTCGTGCATCCAGTGTTTCATGTGTCCATGCTTCGGAGGTATCACGACGATCCAGCCGACGTGTTAGATTTCAACACTGTCCAGTTGGACAAGGATCTGTCTTGCGAGGAGGAGCCGGTAGCCATTCTAGACCGGCAGGTTCGACAGTTGAGGTCGAAGAGTTTTCCTTCAGTGCGTGTCCAGTGGAGGGGTTAGCCTCCTGAGGCATCGACCTGGGAGTCCGAGTCTGATATGCGGAGCCGTTATCCTCATCTATTTCCCGACTCAGGTACTTCTTTCTTTTGTCCGTTCGAGGACGAACGGTTGTTTTAGAGGTGGAGAATGTGACGACCCAAAGGGTCATCACTGGATTTCTCTCTTTTTTCGTGCTTCCGAGGCCTTGAAAACTTCATTTTTACTTGCCTCGATTTGCGTGCGCAGTCCGGGCGCGTAGCCGGAAAGATTATATGTTAAATTCTGTGAAAATTTTCAAAATGTGGCTTTAAAATGATTAAAGTTGACTTTGGTCAACATTTTTTGGTAAACGGATACGGACTCGTGATTTGACGGTCCCGGAGGGTCCGTAGAAAAATATGGGACTCGGGCATATGCCCGGAGTCGAATTCCGAGGTCTAGAGCCCGAGAAAAGAATTTTTCTGTGAAATTGTTTTTCTGAAATTATTAAGGAAAATGGAAATGAAAATTGATTAAAAGACTGTGGTATCGGGCTCGTATTTTGGTTCCGACGCCCGGTACAAGTCTTATATTTGAAGTTTATGAAGTTAGAATGAAAACTATTGATTTTGAGGTTTGATTCATTGTTTTTTGTATGTTATCTTGGTCAATTTGTATCGCACGGTTAAGTTCGTTAG
>NW_017672915.1:73815-133159 GCF_001879085.1 Nicotiana attenuata
ATGGCCGTTTTATAATGTAGTATATATATATATATATATATATATATATATATATATAAAATTTTTCTTAAACCAAAATATATTATTTGAAATATTAGATTGGAGGTTGTGTGTGACGATCCAAAGGGTCAACACCGGATTTCTCTCATTTTTCGTACTTCCGAGGCCTTGAAAACCTCATTTTTACTTGCCTCGATTTGCGTGCGCAGTCCGGCGCATAGTCGGAAAGATTTTATGTTAAATTCTGTAAAAAATTTCAAAATGTGGCTTTAAAATGATTAAAGTTGACTTTGGCCAATATTTTTTGGTAAACGGACCCGGATCCATGATTTGACGGTCCTGGAGGGTCCGTAGAAAAATATGGGACTCAGGCATATGCCCGGAGTCGAATTTCGAGGTCTAGAGCCCGAGAAAAAAAAATTTCTGTGAAATTATTTTTCTGAAATTATTAAGGAAAATAGAAATGAAAATTGATTAAAAGACTGTGGTATCGGGCTCGTATTTTGGTTCCGACGCCCGGTACAAGTCTTATATATGGTTTAAGCGCTTTCTGTGAAATTTGGTCGAAATCGGACGTCATTTGACGTGTTTCGGACCTAAATATCTAAAGTTTGAAGTTTATGAAGTTATAATGAAAACTATTGATTTTGAGGTTTGATTCATTGTTTTTGATGTTATCTTGGCGATTTGATCGCACGGTTAAGTTCGTAGGATGTTGTTGAGTTAGTGTATGTGTTTGGTTAGGAGCCCCGAGGGCTCGGGAGTGTTTTGGAGGTGTTTCGGGATGGTTTTTGACTTAGGGAAAGTGCAGGTTTGCTTCAGCTGTTGCAGAACTTATTTTTCTTCTTCGCGTTCGCGATGTAATCCACGCGTTCGCGAAGCTTCAGCTTCATCCCTCTTCGCGTTCGCGTTAGCATCCTCGCAATCGCATAGCGTTAATTGATCCTGGGGGACTTGGCCAAATTTCCTTCTACGCGTTCGCATGCCATCACTTGCGAACGCGTAGCATCTCAACCCCCTTCATCGCGTTCGCGTATGTGTACACGCGATCGCGTAGACCTAAATCCTGGACCCCCAGCCTTTTCTCTTCACGTTCGCATCCTTCCCCATCGCGAACGCGATGGTCAGTTAAGTCAACCCTTCGCGAACGCGACTCCCTTTCCGCGAACGCGAAGGGTAATTTTGCCCAGTTATATTTTTAAGTTTCAGAACAGTGTAGTCGCGAAATTTTCATAAAAACATCCGAGTTTCTTCTTCTCCAAGATCCTTAGGCATTCATTGAAGCTTCCTTTCATGAAGACCTCTTGGGTAAGTAATTCCCCACATAATTCCTTCGTTTTTCTTTATTAATTAGTGAATTCCTAGGCCTAAAAACATGAAATCAAAGTAGAATTAGGGGTTTTGGGTAGAGTTAGGGTTTTGAGAATTTTGGGTGATTCAACCTCAATTTGGGGTCGAATCTTAAAACAAATTGCATATTTGAACTCGTGGGGTTATGGGTGACTAGGTTGTGGTCCGAGCCTCGTGTTTGGACCATGTGGGCTCGGTGTCGACTTTTGGTATTTTTGGAAGAATGCTAGGAAATTCATATCTAGGCTATGGGATGTTGCCAGTGAGTCTTTATTGATATTATTGAATTAATTATGCCTAGATATCATTGTTTCGGAGTCGGATTGTAGAGGAAAGGCGGTATTTAAGGATTGATTGCTATTCTTTGGGCCGAGGTAAGTGTTTGATCTAACTTTGGCTTGAGGGAATAGGATTAGAGTATTGTTTGCTAATTGCTAAATGTTGAGTACGGTGTATAGGTATGGTGACGAGTATCTATACACCGGTGTCTAGCATGACCGTGAGTCCTTACTTGTGCTTATTTGGGATTCCGTGGTGACTCTTCCTTGTTTAATTGATGGATTCGATATAATGTGAACAATATGAAGAGAAAAGATGATTTGTAAATTCCTTGGAGCGTTGGCTCAAATTATGACATAATTAGGACGTAAGAAATGAACAAAAGAGGAAGAGATGTAATTACTCCCTTGCCGGGACGTGTAAGTTATTGTTGTTGCTCCCTTGCCGGGATGGTTGAATTGATACTTGTTCCCTTGCCGGGAAATCATTATATATATAATATGAAATGGGATCGTGTGGAACGCCGACCACTTATATAATATGAAATGGGATCGTGTGGCACGCCGACCACTTATATACTATGAAATGGGATCGTGTGGCATGCCGACCACTTATATATCATGAAATGGGATCGTGTGGCACGCCGACCACGTATTCTGTGTTAGAAGAGATTTGGTTGTAGTTTTCTTTATTTGTTCCTACCGTTCTATTTTATCTGTTATCCCCAAAAGTATGCTCCCCTCCCAGTCTTAATTGTTACTTTCCACTATTATTTTTTTTGTAGTACTTGTATATAAATATCTGCACAGGTTGATTGGTAGTCCTGTCTAGCCTCGTCACTACTTCGGCGGGTTTAGGCCAGGCACTTACCAGCACATAGGGTCGGTTGTGTTGATGCTACTCTCTGTGCATCTTTTTGCACAGATCATAGTACCGGAGCAGGAGCTTTTGAACAGCAGTAGGAGCGTTGGGAGCTTACTTCATTCCGGAGATTCCCGAGGTAGCCTTGCTGGCGTCCGCATGGCCCAGAGTCTCTCTTATCTCTGTTTTTCATTTGATTTTCTTTGTATCGGATCAGACAGTACTGTATTCTTATTCAGACTTTGTATTTAGCATTTAGTAGAAGTTCGTGAGTTAGTGACACCAGATCTGGGTAGAAGTGTATTTGAATTTCCGCACTTGGTTTCAGTTATTTATGTTTCGAGACTTCCGCTTTTATATTAATTGCCTCATTCTTCTTTATACTGTTAATGATGTTGAGAGAAGTATTAAATTAATTGGCTTGCCTAGCTCTTATTAGTAGGCGCCATCACGACTCCCGAGGGTGGGAAATCCGGATCGTGACAAGTTGGTATCAGAGCTCTAGGTTACATAGGTCTCGCTACTCACAGACAAACTCGGTAGAGTCTGAGGGATCGGTACGGAGACGTCTGTATTTATTCCCCAGAGGCTACAGAGTTAGGAAAATTTCTCTTTTGTTCCTTCTTGTCGTGCGATTCTGTTTCTCAAATACTGATTGTTTTTCTACTCTGTTCTTTTGCAGATGGCGAGAACACGTGCTTCCTCTTCTACCTCGCAGCAGCCCGAGCCCCCAGCAACAGCTCCTACGAGGGGCAGAGGGCGAGGCCGAGGCCGCGCCAGAGGCCGAGGCAGGGGCAGAGCTCAGCCCCGGGCGGCAGTCCCAGAGGTGGAGCCTCATGTTGATGATGATGAGGAGGTTCCAGCCCTAGCAGCTACGGTGGGCCCAGCTCAAGTCCCAGAGGGGTTCATAGCCGCCCCAGTTCTTCAGCACGCTCTGGTCAGATTGGTAGGCTTTGTGGAGAGCGTCACTAGAGCGGGTTTGCTTCCAGTAGCACCAGCCACTTCTCAGGCTGGAGGAGGAGTTCAGACTCCTGCTACACGTACTCTGGAGCAGTACGATATAATGTTATAGTATACCATATAATGTAACAGTACTATTACAATTTGGTCCTTTTAGATTTTTCTGAAAATTTTATTGATTTCCTTATCAACTTTTCAACAGAGTTCTCATGTTTTTTCAATATATTTCTTAAAAAAAAATATTTGGTTTGAAATATTTGATTGGAGGTTGTGGCTAAGGTTTGAGTCAATTTGGTGAAAATTCTAGAACGAATTTTTTAAATTTAGGTTGTTATTGAGTTGAGCTAGCATAGAAGATCAATTTGTAAATGTAACGTACTATATACCATTTTGGTATATAATATTTAATTCAATAGTGTATAATTTATTGCAATAATATATTATTAATATATGGTATAATGTAACAATATAGTTGAATGTGGTATTATTTTAAATTAAAAAAAATCAATGAGCCCTTTTTCAATTTTCTAACAAGGTTCTCAATATCATATACCATGTTAGTATATGATATATAGCATATGAATGTCATAGTATACTGCAATAATATACTTCAACTGCTAATAATCTATTATTTTTGATATACTATATGCTATAGTAAGTTATTTTCTAATAATTGATGTATAAAAAATACAAATAAATAAAAATAACAAAAATAAAGGAGCAAAAGATGTGTGCAGAATTAGATTATGTAAAAAAGAAAATAAAAATTGATTTGAAATAATAATAAATAAAATAAAAAATAAAATCATAAAAGAGAAAAGAAAATAGTTATAATGTATAAGTTATTATAATAATTAAACAAAAAAATGTATATTATAGTTGTATTAAAAAAAGGAGAACAAATATTTACTATATAAGTTATCTTTTCTTATTATATAAAAAAAGAAGAATAATAAAAAAGAGAAATAAAGTAAAAATAAATAAAATTAGATTATGAAGAGAAATGAAAAAAAAAAGAATGAGTTAAAAGAAATTAGAAAAGGAACAACAAATAAAGGAAATAAACAAAAGGAACAAAAAGAAAAATACAAAAAATAAAGAAGGAGCCAAAATTGAGTGAAATTAAATTATGGTAATAATAGTTATAATAATATGATCCGGACAAAAATAACAACAACAACAACGACGACCAGTAAAATCCTACTAGTGGGGTCTGGGCAAAAAATAAATGAACAGAAAAGGGAAAAAAAGAAAAAATATGAAAAAGGAGAAAAGAAAGAAAGAAAAAAGAAAAGAAGCAGAGAAATAAAAAAAAAGGAGGAAAAAGAGGAAATTACCCACAAAAGCTACCACGGGTAGGAAATATAATTAGTTTGATGTGTAGAAAAGTAAGTGGGTAGTGAAGGGTAAATAGTTTTGTTTTTGTGGGTACTCGAGTCATTCACCCTTGAAAAATAACCAGCGTTTGCAAATTCATTAAAAAATAGCCACTATTTTGTTGTAACACGAAAAGTTTCAACATAATATACTCGAGATTGGTGCACATGTGCATGAACTTCCAGCATATTATGCTGAAACTCTAATACACAGAAAGTTCCAGCATAATATACTGGAGATTGGAGCACCTATGTACGAACTTCCTACATATTATACTCGACCAGTATATTATACTGGAACTCCCGTATATTATTTGGAACTCCAGTATATTATGCTAAAACTCCAGTATATTATACTCGAAGCTCACATATAAAAAATTCGAACTCCAATAAATTATGCTGGAATATTTTTTGGATTTTGAACAGTATTTTTATTTAGATTTATGTTTATATAAAAAGTGACTAAATTTCTATTACTTTTAAAATTAAGGTCATTTTTTAATTATTCTTATAAATATGCCTATTTTTGAATTTCACGAGGTCCACCGTATGATGGGAGCCCAAACGCTAGATTATCCAATTTTGGGTTTGCAAAGGAAAAATGACTGTTAAGTCATACTGTGACTGTGTGACATGTTGAGTTACGATTCCATTATTAGGAAAAAATGTGAATATGATGAATAATACGATGGATTAACCGGCGGATTCCGGCGCAGCGACGCCAGTGTCGCAGCCACCATTCGACAACAAATTGGTGTCGCAGCAGAAACAATCGGAAGATTGCAACAATCGGAATCGATCATCGCCAATCTTCGCAATATCTCCGACTCCCTCTCCGCTTTCCAACATTGCTTCAGTGAGCTACAACGACACATTGATTCGATTCGAACCTCAATCGATTCCGTGCTGCTACCTCCTCAGACAACTAAAACCACTCCTTTACTCGCTCCATCATCAGCGACAGCAGCTGCATCGGAATCTGACTCCTCTGAAGAAGAAGGAGAAGAAGAAGAAGACGAGGAAGAGGAAGAGGAAGAGGAGGAAGAAGAAGAGGAGGTGAAATCTCCTCGTTCAGAGGTGAAATCGTCTCGTTCAGACCTGGAAAGTTTTTGCGAAACTATGAACAGTCATGGTCTGCGGAAGTACATGCTAACACATCTCTCAGACATTCACGGAT
Source organism: Nicotiana attenuata (assembly GCF_001879085.1). Taxonomy (NCBI): domain Eukaryota; kingdom Viridiplantae; phylum Streptophyta; class Magnoliopsida; order Solanales; family Solanaceae; genus Nicotiana; species Nicotiana attenuata. The sequence continues at coordinate 79,819 of NW_017672915.1, forward strand.
TGCGTGCACAAGTCCCTAAGGCACTAAAACGTTCGCCCAAACCTGCGAGGCTTGTATTGGAATCTATCGGTAAGTTTTATATTCAAGGGAGCAAGGGGTATATTAATGACTTACCTTTGATCCGGGGAAGCATGGCTAAAGTATTGCTTTTGGAGTTGCTGATGGGAATGGGATTGGGGATTGATAAATGGGTGAAGGAAGAGGCAGAGCAAGCAGCTTTAGCCTGGTTGAAGAGGTTGAATTCTGAAGGAGGTGTACTTCAGGCTTAGGAAATTGATGCCCGTGGTTTGCTGTTGCTTATTGGTGGTTACGGGGTTCCACATAGATTTACAAATGCGAATATCATAAATTTACTTCAGGTAAGTAACCTCAAGTTGATTTCTGTTGCCCTTAGGAATTCACATGTTCTCATGGCAAAGTTTCCGGATATAATAGAGGAAATGGTGAAGAACAAGAGAGTTGTTGACGCTGTTCATATTGTCTATAGTGTTGGAATTCAGGACAAATTTAATCCTGAGAAACTTTTGACATCATTTTTAAGAGAGTCTAAAGATTCATTTGACGAAATGAAACGATCACAAGGTTCACTTGATGCTAATATTGGAGTAAAAAGGAAGTATTTATCTAATTTGAATTCAGTCATCAAATGTTTGGATTCTCACAAGATTGATCCTTCAAAACTTCTTCCTCGGTGGCAAATCAATATGAAAATAATGAGCTTGGAGAGAGAAATTGCTGAATTCGATAAGCATAAGCAGTAGCTGAACAGAAGATAGCACAACAATTTGCTGAATTGCATAAGAGAAAAATTGATGAAACTGAGTGGTTGAGCAACAAAGAAGTGAAACGCTCACATTTTCCAATCCATGGCCGCCACAACATCAAAGAGTTGTTAATCATGTCAATAGCAACAACACCTTGTTAGAAGGTGGTGGAACTGCTGGCCACAATTATGGTTATTCTATGTCCCCTTTGGAATTGCATGGACCTGTTGCAAGCTCACTACGTGAAAATGTTATTAGCTCAGGTGTGGCCATGGGTGGACCTGGAGCAGGTATATTAGCAAGTGCTGATGGTATTCATGCAGGCATGGATGTTCCGCTAGGAGGCTCATATGCTGGAAGTCTTGGAGGGAGTTGAGTTGATAGTCCACCCGAGCAGTTAGAAAGTCATGCTGGTCAGTTATATGGATCGCGTGGTGATGCAACTGTGTATGACAGACTGCCCTCCCACAGATATGCTTATAGGCCATCACCCTACTTGGAAGGGCCAAACATCATAGCTGGTGATACTTATAGGCCTGGACTATACATGGAAAGCTCTGCAGGGTTGCCAAACACCATACCTGGTGAAGGCTCTGCGGGGTTGCCAAACACCATACCTGGTGATTCTAATATGCCACCCCCATACTTGGAAGGCTCTGTAGGGTTGCCAATCACCATAACTGGTAATGCTTATAGGCCTGCACCATACATGGAAAGCTCTAAGGGCTTGCCAAACACCATACCTGGTGATTCTAATAGACCACCACAATACTTGGGCGGCTCTGTTGGGTTGCCAAACACCATAACCGGTAATGCATATAGGCCTCAGACTGAATGGAGAGTACTCTTAAAGAAAACTGTACCCACCCTGAAGCTTGTCATGTTGTCAACCCCGTCAATCCATCAAGTACATTTATCCCCGAGTCCCTTCTTTATGGTCTCCATCTCATCTTTATAAATATCAATGGATGGAATGAAGTCGTCGATTGTATCGAGATTAGCTTGGGACTGAGAAAACCAAGCTCATGCAGGACCTCCAATGGAGGTTCTAGAGACTTCTGAGAAACAGAGAGAGTAAAGGTAGAAGATGGAAATGAAAAATCTGTTTTTCTTATTATCACTGTAAAAGAGTATATATGTACATGTGCACACACGTGGGATAGCTAACTACTCCAACTCAGCTAACTATTTTAACTGTGTAATTAACTATTATGCTAACTATCAACTCTACCTACCTTGTATATAATACAAGTACATGAAACACATTAAATTAAGTGCCTATTCTTAATACCCCCCCCCCCCCCCCCAAGTTGGATGGGAGGATCTCACAGCCAACTTGCCAAGTACAATAACATGTGTAACACCTGTAAGAGCTTTAGTGAGGATGTTGCCAACTAGTCATTGGTGGCTACATGATGAAGAGAAATGAGACCTTCCTGGAGCTTGGTTCTGACAAAATGGCAATCCACCTCAATGTGTTTGGTCCTTTCATGGAACACAGGGTTGTGAGCAATGTGAATAGCTGACTGGCTGTCACAGAAGACAGTAAAAGGACTGCATTGTGGGATAATGAGCTCCTCAAATAACCTGTTCAGCCACACCAGTTCTCCAACAACTTTTCTGAGAGACCTATATTCAGCTTCAACTGATGATAAGGAGATTGGTCTCCTGTTTCTTGGACTTCCAGCTAATAGGACTGTCTCCTACTAGCACAATATATCCAGTAATAGATCTTCTGGAATCAGGGCATGATGCCCAATCAGAGTCACAATAAGCGTATATTGAGCAGTCAGCACTGTTGGAGAAAAATATTCCTAGTGTGGGATCCTTCATAAGATATCTGAAGAGGTGGAAAGCTGCAGTCAAGTGTGTGTCTCTAGGTGCTTGCATAAACTGACTGAGAAGTTGCACACTATATGTTATGTCAAGTCTTGTGTTAGTTAGAAAGTTCATCTTTCCTATTAGTTTTCTATAATAAGTAGTATCTGGCAACAAGGTTCCTTCATTGGCCTTTAGTTTTAGTGAAGGATCAAGTGGAGAAGACAAATTGTTGTATGCAAAGCAGTCATATTCCTTGAGCAGGTCTAAAGCAAATTTTCTTTGAGAGACAAGAACTCCATCTGATTTGTAAAGGACTTCTAAGCCCAAGAAGTAGTGAAGCTTGCCTAAGTCTTTGATTCTGAATTGTTTGTCAAGAAAAGCCTTCAGGTTAGCTATCTCTGCTGAATCAGTGCCAGTGACTATCACATCATCAACATACACTGCCACAAAGATGGTGGAGGATGAAGTCTTTTTGGAGAATAGTAAATAGTCATTCTCAGAATGATGATATCTCATGGATGATAGAGCCTCAGTTAGTTTGGCATACCACTGCCTGCTGGCTTGCTTCAATCCATAAGGGATTTGTTCAGTTTGCAAACCATCTTGTGTGAATTGGAATGATCAATCAAGAGATCTGGTGGCACCTCCATATACACCTCCTCATACAAATCACCATGGAGGAAAGCATTGTTCACATCAAGTTGGAAAATATCCCAGCCTTTCTTCACTGCTACAGTAATTAAGGCTCTAACTGTTGTCATTTTGACAATAAAAATATTTCCGTGTAATCAATCCCTGCTTGTTGGGTATAGCCTTTTAGTATTACTCTAGCCTTAAATCTTCCAATAGTTCCATCTGCCTTATGCTTAACCTTATAAACCTATTTACAACCTATAGCTTGTTTTTCAGCAGGTAGGGGAACTAGATCCCAAGTATGATTGGCATGAAGAGCTTCGAATTCTTGCGTCATGGCTGCCTGCCATGCAGGACTAAGTGTTGTCTCTTCATATGAAGATGGCTCAATATCATGACAAACACTTGTCACTAGGTGATGACTTTCAGAATATAGAGCATCAGTGCTGATGTGATTGTGATTTGAGAATAATGCATTCAAGGAAGGTGAACATTGAGAAGTGGTAGCTTGGGTTCTGCTAGGAAGGGTGTAGACATAGTCTTTAAGGTAACTAGGAGTTTTGTGTGTTCTGGTGGACTTTCTGATTGTGGCTACATACAATTGAGGGGACATGGATGAATTAAGATCAACAGCCTCATAAGAGGATGCAGGAACAGAGTTCTGGGATGAAGAATTATTAGGTGGTGTTGGAACATCATTTACAGGAGAGAATTCAGGATGTTGATATAAACCTGGAGATGTGATATCTACAATGTCTTGACTATCAGGAAGGAGATTTTCACTCTCAACACATGAAGGAAATGTGACTGACTTAAACATGCTATATGGGGAAACATTCTTGGAACTCAAAGTAAAAGGGAAAATATTTTCATGAAATATGACATCTCTAGATATGTGAATTTTCTTAGTGGCTAGGCTTAGTACTTTGTACCCCTTTGTCCCAAAAGGATATCCTATGAACACATGAGGAGTTGTTCTGGGCTCAAATTTGAACCTATGCACCTTAGGTGTAGTAGGGTAACAAAGGCAACCAAAGCTTCTTAAATGAGAGTAGTTGGCTTTCTTATTGTACAAAAGTTCAAAAGGGCATTTGTTATTTAGGTAGGTGGTAGGCAATCTGTTAATTAGATAGGTGGCTGTCAAGATACATTCACCCCAATATTTGGTTGGTAATTTGGATTGAAACATGAGTGCCCTAGCTGTTTCCAAGAGGTATTTGTGTTTTCTTTCCACTATCCCATTTTGTTGTAATGTGTAAGGGCAGGTTTTCTGATGAATGATCCTTTTGGATTGGTAGAAAGTGGTAGCTTCATGACTGGTAAATTCCAGTCCATTATCTGATCTGATGGTCTTAACAGATGTGTTAAATTGATTTTCAATCATGGCTATAAAGGCCTTAAGGGTTTGGAGAGCATTACTCTTGCAACTTAGCAAGTGTGTCCAAGTGGACCTACTGAAATCATCCACTAATGTGAGGAAATATTTGTAATTATCATAAGTGTTGACATGGTAGGGACCCCTATGTCAACATGTATTAACTCAAATGTTTTGGTAGAGACATTGGTTCTTTGTGGAAAAAGAAGTCTGGCCTGTCTAGCCATGGGAAATATTGAACAAATGAATGGTTGTCTGGGTGAAAAGGATACAGGTATGGAAGACATTCCTTTCATTTTGACAAAGGGAACATGATCAAGCCTATTGTGCCACAAGAGATTTACATCATACTTATCAAACACAACTGAGGACTCATTTTTATTATTGTGAGTGGGATGTATTTACATTTGATGAAAGATGATATCAATGAGTGGGACTTCTGAAGTCTTCACTATTTACACTAGTAGCGGAAAAACAGTTACAACAAGAACCAGATACATCAAGATTGGAGAAAGTGCTTTTACCCTTTAGACATCTGGAACACAAATAGTACAGCCCCTCCCTGCTACTACCAATCACCTGAGGCCTCTTCACTAAAGGGGCCTGTAACATACATAGTGCATTAGTGAAAAGTACAATACATTTAAGATATTCTGCAAGAGAATGGACATATATTAGGTTATATTTGAAAGAAGGGACATAGAGGACTTTGTGTAGGATGATATAAGGACTAAGTATCACATCTCCAAATTCAAGTACCTTCACCCTATATCCATTTGGTAGGCTGATTAATAAGGGATATAGTAGAGTAGTGATATTACTAAGTGCTTTTCTATTAAAGGTCATATGGTTAGATGCTCCTGAGTCTAGATCAAAGGTCAGACTTTGATTCAAAGCATTTGCATGATGGTTTGTCAAAATCAATAGAAGAAGTGCACCACAATACCTGCGAAGTTGGCACAGTTAGATGATCTTCCTATGTTGCTTGTCTGAAAATGCTGTAGAAGATTCATTATCTGCCCATACTGTTCCTTTGTTAGGTCGACATTTTGATCCTCTTCATGTGTTACTGAATCATCTTCCCTCTCATGAAACACATAAACTGGGACTCCATGTACATTTGCCACAACTCATTTTCCTCTGTTGAATCTGTGACCCTGTGCCTGGTTTGAATTATTATTTTGATTGAACTGCTGAGTGTTGCCTCGATTAGGATTCTAATTGTTATATGAATTTCCTTGGGGATAGCCATGTAACTTGTAACACTTTTCCTTTGTATGACCCGGTCTCTTGCAATAGTCACAAAATGGGCGGCATCTGTTGTTTGGAGTATAATGTGTCCTGAAATTTCTAGCTCCAAATGGGCTTTGGTGCTGTGTAGGTGTAGCATTCACATGTAATGAAGTAGATTCTAGGTTCAGTTGACTACTTGGCCTGAACTCCCTTTGTTTCTCTTCCTGTATTAGGAGGGAAAAGGCTTGTGCCAAAGATGGTAGGGGATTCATCATCAAGATACTTCCTCTCACTATTGTATAGACCTCATTTAAACCCATCAAAAATTGAATAAGGCGTCGATCTTGTTCTGCCTTGTGCATTGTCTCTTTTGATCCACATGTGCAAATGCAACTGCACTGAGATTTAGCACTCAGAGTGCTTAATTCTTCCCACAGTCTCTTCATTCGTGTATAGTAGGCAGTAATATCCAATGATCCCTGAACAAGGTCGTTGATCTCCTTTTGGATATGATATAACTTCACTCCATTTGTTTGATCGTATCGGTCTTCCAGCTCCCTCCATAACTCAACAGAGTCATTTACATACTCAAAGTTATCAGAAATCTCCTTTGCAAGGGAATTGAGAATCTAGGAGGTCACCAAATCGTCACATCTTTCCCATCGGCGAAATTGAGATGAATTAGGGCTAGGTTTCCTACATTCCCCATTAATAAACCCTAGTTTGTTTTTAACCGATAAAGCTCGTAATACACTTCTTCTCTAAGATCTATATCCAATTCCGTCGAAAGGAACCGGTACTAACATCGCTCCAGGACTGTACGATGGATGAATATACAGATGACTGCTTGCATCGATGACCGTCTGGTCATTTCTGGTCGCATCAGATGTTGTTTCTTCGCTTTGATTTATGGCCATTTGAGAAGTTCTGATTGATGAAATTAGTCGATGTATTGATCAATTTTGTGAGCAGAAGGATCGATTTCACTGAGGAACTTCGATTTGTATGAAGATTTCAGCAAGGATCGAGGGATTGAGAAACCCTAGAAATCGGAAAAGAGAGAAGAGGAATTTTGGGATACTGAAGGAAGAACTCCGGCAGACTTCGAGTAGATACGGTCAACCGTGCTCTGATACCATATCGAGATTGGCTTGGGACTGAGAAAACCAAGCTCATGCAGGACCTCCAATGGAGGTTCTAGGGGCTTCTGAGAAACAGAGAGAGAGAGAGAGAGAGAGTAAAGACAGAAGATGGAAATGAAAAATCTTTTTTTCTTATTATCACTGTAAAAGAAATGTGTATGTATATATGTACATGTGCACACACGTGGGACAGCTAACTACTCCAACTCAGCTAACTATTATAACTGTGTAATTAACTACTATGGTAACTATCAACTCTACCTCCCCTGTATATAATACAATACAAATACATGAAACATATTAAATTAAGTGCCTATTCTCAATAGATTGTGAAAATTCAATCGATATTCTTTTTGATATTTCCTTTATTGAACATGTCGCTATTAGTTTTTGCCCTCCATAAATGCATTTATCTTATTTTGTCGAACATCATCTCCGGTCCTTCTTTTTCTGTATCTTTGTTCAGTACACTTTGCTTGTGGTTTATTACTTTTCCTGAATGATATGTTTTATCGATGTAGCAAGTTATTTGCAGGTATTTTTCCTGAATGATTTTGATGAAAATTTTGAGTAATAAATATTAAATATCTAAATGTATTAGTTGGAACAAGTAATATAAAATTAGAAATTAAGGTAGTTGTAAAAAAAGACGTTCGCGCATAAGTGATGGAAGTCATTTCCCCCTTTTTGTTGGAAAATATTTTTGTTGATAACAAAGCACCAAAAAATGACTTCTCATGAGAAACATTTTCTTAGGGAATGACTACCGTCAAACCACACTCATTACTAGTAATTTAATTTTCTGAATCATTATTGACCTTTTTAGTTAATGTTTTTGAGCTTTATCTTATGCAAATTAAAGGCTTTTTAATCTAAGGATATCCTGTGGGAACCGGTAGGAAAAAAAAAAGGGAAAATTCACGTGAGAACAACCGGGCTCTCTACTTTTTAAATGGGAAACTTACACAAATGTCCCAAATAAATCTCAACTTACCAATCTCTAGCCATTAGTCATAGACTTACCAAAACTAGCCAACAAAAATTGAAAACCAAATAATAGGGTTCTCTCTCAAAGAATCACATGCAAAAATCAGCTTCCATATTTTTAAGCGAGATTAGCAACATTAGATACAAGACGGAAAGGAAATTTCATGGACGGGGTAGCAAATAAGGTGATGAAATACAAAATCTAAACAATATTTCAAAAATCTAAACAAAAAAGGAACTTTTTCAATGGGTATAGTTGAAATTCATTCAAAATATATAGATAAGTCAATACACAAAATTTGAGGAAGATTGGAGGTGATTTGGACTGGTTTTGTATCAAAATTCGTAATTAAATCGAGTTCAAAAAAGTCTTCTGCGACACATGTATCAAACATGTATCACGCATGTATCACACACACAGGTATACATGGATATACATGTGATACACAATTGATACAAATATGATACATATGTGATACACAAATGATACACAATGTGATACACATATCATTTTTTTTCATGTTCAACTTTTACTTCGAATTTTCAATTCAAACCACCTCAAAACTTCACCAAATCATCCCAAAACTGAGATTCAAGCTCCTTAAATTGTGCCCAATCTATTCTAATAACACCCACTCCAAACAAAGCAAAAATTTGATATTTTTTTGCTACAAATAGCTAATTGGCTAATTGGCTAATATTAGTAATATTTTATCAATTGGCCAATTTTTGTAATGAGCTACTTATAAATGGACATAGCTGGTAATTTCCCTTTTTAAATTTATAGCCCATATTTCAATTTATAACCAACTAGCCCAAAAATAATAGGCTAATACTCAACATTCAACTCCAATAGATTCTCGAAACTACTATTTAATTTTTAAAAAAGATTTCTCAAGCTTTCATGTTAATTTATGAATAAGTAAATGTGACTCAAATATTAGTTCAACAAACCATTTCCATTTGGGTGGTGAATATTAGATTTTTAACAAGCTTAAATATGTGGGTTTAAATTTCGAATTTGATTTGGTGAAAACTTTAGAGTGGGTGTTATTTAGACTTATTAGAAATAGTATAAGGAGGTTGTATATAAAATTTAAAGTCATTTAATGGAGATTTGGACTGGTTTTGAATAAGAATTGTAACTGAAAATCGTGGAAGAAGTTCGTCTACATACGCTTGTATAAAGGTGTATAAAAGTGTATAAGATGTGTTTATATACTCATATACACTATTATACAAGATTATACACAATTATACAAAAAACTGACTTCGTCTTCAATCTTGCGTTTTTTCTGAAATTTAACTCAAATCTTGCTCAAATCTACTCCAAATCACTTCACATTTAAATTTTGAACTCCTTTTGATATTTTCAATCAATTGGAACAACACCCAATCCAAACAACTAACAAACTCAAAAAAATCCTATTTTCGAAAGTAAAGCTTGAATGACCTTCAATGGTGGACTTCTACTCTTCAATTTTCTGACATTGCAAGGATAATCAGAAAATACACGGCCCCTTGAAGCATATGTAGAAGATGTGAGAAGAAGAGAGAGTGAAAGCAATGGTTGTGAGAACGCAAATTTAACTCCATAGCTTTTAGAAGCAATGGTTGTAAGAACACAGATTTTGAATTTGCTAATACTTTCAAAATATATACAATATGGGCTAGGTAGGGTAAAACTTAAAAACATAGGCCATTTTTTGTTATGCTGTGAAGTCGTGTATTTTCTTGTAATTCTTTCGAAAAAAAATTACATTTTCGGGCATCCCCAAATTGTTTATTCGTGTTTTTTGTCTTCAGTTGGCACCTAATAGACACGAAAGATGGAAAACAATTTCAGTTTTTTTGGAAATAATTTTTGGAAAACAATTCTCCGCCACTGTGTACTTGGGGATATTAATGGTAGAAATTAATTTTTCTCTTGGTGTTCTGTTGCTCCCAAATGCACACGCAAGTATACGTGGTCGACAAGTAATATAGGATTGTAAGTCCAGATATCGTACCCACAGGGACTTTTGATTAACTATCAACTAAATTAAACCAAAGAATCCTAATGTATGAATATTTAACTAAAATTAATCTAAAATAACCAATTAAGAGATTAAAGAAAACAACGACAAACTTAAAGCCGAATTCAATGTGAGTGAATATTCTAGAGCTATCAGTTAGCTAACAATCCCGTTGAGTTTTCCACTTAAATCGTCTAATTAATTTATCCAGTTTATTGATTGATGGGGTTGATATTGCTCGTAGCCTTCTCACGAAGTACAACTCGCCTATTCAAACTAACCTAACGCCTATATGCCTATGGAATTAGGATTAACAAGAACGCATTTATAATTCCCGCATAATAACCAAGCAAGGCGATTAGGTATATTCCTATCCTAACCGCAAATCTGCTCCCCCTAAGAGTTAAGATCTTGCTCTACTCAATCTTATATGCAATCTAGAATTTCCTCTCCCGAGTTCAATCCAAGATTCGTAGATAGTATTCAATTGGTGATCAAACAATCAAATAATTAAGCGCAAGATTGAATAAATAAACCAATATGATAAAATAATAAGAACAATTCAAGCTTCAAACTACAACGTTCATGTAGCACCCAAAACTCTAGAACTAATAAACTATGAAATTGAAGGAAGAGAAAAGAAGAAAAACTAGTTAGAAGCCTCCTCCAAGTGTGGTGTGTGTTTCCCCACGTGAATTCTCCTCCAAAGTATGTTAGATCTCTCTAAAGTGGCGTCCTCTTTCTCAAAATACCGTTTTTCCATGTATATATACCAAGTAGGGTTGGGCCCAAACAATTATACCTTCTCCAATGTGAAAAAGGATATTTTTCCCGGGTTTGACTAGCGCGGTCGCGCATCTGGGCACGCTAATGGCCGCGCTAGTTGGACAACTTTCTGTCCTGGGCGCGCTAAAACTAGCGCGATCGCGTATATGGTCGCGCACTTTTCACCCTGTTCCGTTTGGAATTTGGAAAAACATAGAATATGAAAGTTGTAGCCCTTTGAGTTAGCTTTCCAACCATATATTGTGGAGACAAAATGGAGTTCTGAGCAAAAAGTTATATCCATTTTACTAGACAGTACGCAATATACCTGCTCGATTCTTCGTTCGCTCTAACTAGCATCCGTTGACCCCCAAATGCGATCCCGGCTCGTATCCTTGGGCTTTTACTCAGACTTCAAAGCTCCGAATCACTTGAATTCATTCCATAACATCTACATAGCTCGGAATCACTCCATAAAACACACAGTTAGTGCAAAACACTAGCGATTAAAGCGCAAACTCAACCAAAGTGCAGTAAATTTGAGTGTAATAATCGACTAAAATACGTAATTATAGCCTATCATTATGTTCTGCTCTTCATTTTGGTTTTAGGTTTTTGCCATGCCATTGGGCCCAAGTAGGACCATAAGTATCAAATTTTACTGGAATATATACGGGAGAAGTGCACCAGTAGTCACTTTTAAGTCCGTTGTTTAAAATATATTCACAATTTACAATGTATTTAAAGATTGGCAAATTCACCCAAATTTTAGGACTACGTATCCTGAATTTGTAATTCAGGACTTAGGGGTCGTTTGGTACAATGGTGGGATATCCTAGGATATACGGACGGGGTGGGATGTCCCATAGGATTAGTTATCTCACCTTCTATATGGGATAACTAATCCTACCATTTTACTATAAAAGTTAACTAGGGATTCGCTAATACCCCAAACCAAACATGGGATAAAGTTAATCCCAACTTTTAACCCGGGATTATTATTCTTATCTCATGTACCAAACGACCCATTAGTGTCCTGAATTTTTGAGCTGCTAATTTAAAATTCAGCACATATGATTCGTCCTTCTGGACAATTTTCGAAGTTTAGGACACGATGTCTTGACGTTTGAGCGAATTGACTAATCTTTAAATACATTGTAAACTGTGGATATATTTTAAACAACATGCTTAAATAGTGGATACATCTTAGGCGTGATTAATGTGTTCAAAGGTTTTGACATACTAAGTCCTGCAACAAAGTGGAGATCTGCCTATATTGTTCTCGCGGTAGTAGGAGTGATTGCCCTGTTTTTGGTAATAATTATTTGGATTGTGGTGTTAAGGAGGAAAGCCAATAAATCCACCAAACCTTATGATGGGTTTGACAATGGTCAGGGAAGAGAACCTTTGGCCAGTTGATCGGTTTTTTGTTGCATTACTGGTAAAAATCTGTTTGTGTATAAATAATAATATGTCGTGAATTTGGCTGATAGTTTTAGTGATAGAGTGGTCATCACTCATTACTTGTATTTGTTGTATTTCTAGTACTTTTGTTGGCCTCGTTTTACAATGGCTTGGAAAATCTCAGAATTGATGCATAAATATGTAGATCGCATGCTTCTTCAGTTACATTTGACAATACTACTATACGTATTTTGGAGCCTTGCATGATGATTTGAAATCATTTTCCGTGGAAAATGCTATCAATGAAAAAAAAAATTCAAAAAATGTTTTCTACTTATTATTTAGTTGGTGAGTGTTCCAGAAAGAAATGTTAATTAAAAATCAATAATAATTGTTTGACTCAAAAGATATTGGAATCTTTTGAACAAATCAATCAAAGAGAATGAAGGGGTAAATCTTAGCTAAGTATAATGAACTCTAGAACAAAAGGTATAAACGATGAACGCAATGGGAAGTATTTGTTGATCTTATGAAAAAGCCAGTGATCGTATAATGAGAATGGCCATCTTTAATCTAGAAGAGGTATTACAGTTTGAGTTCTTAACTGAAAATGTCAAAAAGATGAAGAAGATCCATTTACAAGGTGTTTTTCCCCATAATATAAGGGTTAACCCCCTTCTGAACCCTAGAAAACACACCATAGGGAATATTCGCGAGAATATTCCTAATACCCCCTATTGGGCCTACACTACTACAACAACTATAGGTCCTCTATTCGCTGTCCATCGTCCTTCGTAGGGCGTCCCGCTTATGAAGATCTCATCTTCTGTTGTGTTTGTCAAATCGCTGTGGTCGTCCAAATTTGGACCCATACAGTTAGTCCCTCCACTTGTCGAGGTTGCAGTTTGGTGCGTCCTTGATAAGCGGACACCGTCCATCCTTCATGGAGAAATTCGATTTCACGGAGCGTTATGACTTGGTCAACAGTGGGGGGTTAGCGTGCTTAATAAGACTCTAGGTGGTGTGTCTTATCGGGAAATGACGTCATCTCCGTATGCGTCATCATTATGCGTGTTTTCGAGACAGGGGCTGACGGCTTGTCGCTTCAATTTCGGTGCCGCCCTGTAGTCTTTCACTTCAATTCTGGTGCCACTGTGCAGTCTTTCACTTCGATTCCGGTGCCACCCAATCCTATAAATAGGGGAGGGTTTGTTTTTTCAAAAATTCTTGGCCATTTCACCTCTTGTTATTCTTTCATATCTCTCCCGTGTTTGCTTCTAACGTTTTCTTTGCTTCTTCTTCTCCTTTTTTCGTTCTTAGCCTTCTCTGTTATTTTACCACATTATCACCGAAGAGATGCCTAGATCACATCGATCTCGGGAAGGGGTTCCTGACACCACTCCGTTATCCGTGGCGCCCCCTTTTGGCGATGAAGGCATGATGGCGGAGGAAGGGGATAGCTTTCCTACCATGGAGGAGTTGCTGCCGAGACACCCTATGTCCCTAAGTGACTTTCTTAAGGATCCTCCTCCTACTCCTATCCCTGTGTTCTCCGAAACGGAGCAAGTTCATATCGATGCTCTCCGTGCAAATTATAACATTCCCGCCCATGTTGATATGGTTCCAGCGGGAAGGGACTTTCTGGAAGCCCATAGGCCTGGGTATTGTGCTTTTTGTGAATACCCTTTCGTGATCGGTCATTCCTTCCCCCTTCTTCCGTTAGCGGAGGAATTCTGTCGATTCTACCAGATCTGCCCGGCTCAACTTTCTCCGTATCCGCTTAAAATACTCCTCCTATTGACAAAATACGCGGAGTTAGCGGAATGTGAGGTTACCGTTCACCACCTTTTGCACTTGTTTTCACCCAGCTTCCACAGGGGTACCATGGTGCATTTGAGGCACCGTGGGGCAAAAGGGCTGGTAGTTGGGACCGACGACCGAGCGAGTCATAAATTTTGGCTCAAGTACTTCTTCGTCAGAACCGCCCACATCGTATCTGACCCCGCTAGGTTCCCGAAGCGATGGAATGAGAACCGTGAGTGTCGCCACTTATTTTAATTTTTATTTCCTCTTCATTTACCTTAGTGTTTGTTTACCTCTCGTTTTGCAGTTGTGGGGCATCCGCCTCGCCCTATTGCAGGTATAAGGGATTGGGTAGCCCGTATGCTCCCCCATGCAGTGGAGACTCGAGACTGGCCTGCTTTCGTAAAACGCTTTGGGCCGAGAGTCTCTTCTGGTAAGTGTTTTCCCCTATATCACTCATTGATTGTATGCTGTTGCCCATTGATACGACCTTTTACGATAAGTCGAGGAGCTTCTAGGCGGAGGGCCCCAGTCCCTGCATTTCGACAGGCTGTCGCTGCTGCAGGAATGCGTGAGTCCGTTCGGGAGGGTCAGGCTCAACCGATACAGATGGGAGATCCTTCTCGCGATATGGTCGTGAGGGAAGAGACCTCTTCCGTACCAATTCTCTAATGGGAACGAGTCGTTACTGAGGAAGAGGAGGAGAGTGGAGTGTGGGAAAGATGTGGCCGTGGACACTGGCAAAAGTAGGACGGGTGCTTCGCAGACGGCACCTGTGCCCTCATTTATGGCCGATGCCATCATGGCGGGGAGGTCCCCCCAAACGGAAGGGGTTTACCCAGGAGGTGGTTCCATGCGTTCCACTGAAGGTGGCGCATCTTCTAACGTCGGAGGGGGCGTACGTATTGAGGGCGACGGCTCGTGTTTGGATGTCAACCCGGGGGACGTTCATGAGTTTTTAGAACGCCATACTCATGTGAAGGTCAGAGTGGAGGGCGCTGGGCAGATAGTTGTCCCTGGGGACTATAACATGTTGTCGAGCTGTGACCAGGAGGCGTCTGTTTTAGCCCCTTTATGTGCTGCCCCCGAGAGCGAGGCGCTTAGAGCGATGAATGACACGAGTTGTCTCAGAACGTTGCCGGCATGGCCTTGCGGGTAGATATCCTTCCCTTCCTTTTCGTCGTTGGGTCTGCGTTATTATTTTTGGCCTGTCTTTTTGTTTTAACTTTTTCTTGTTGTGCCAGACCCTTACCATGGAGATTGAACGCGAGCGCGGGGAAAGGAAGAGG
This sequence comes from Nicotiana attenuata, assembly GCF_001879085.1. Taxonomy (NCBI): domain Eukaryota; kingdom Viridiplantae; phylum Streptophyta; class Magnoliopsida; order Solanales; family Solanaceae; genus Nicotiana; species Nicotiana attenuata. The sequence goes on from NW_017672915.1 coordinate 95,050, forward strand.
ACGGCCATCTATGGGAAGATGTCTTCTAAATATCAAGAATATCGCACCAAGCATCGTGCAATGGCCGACATCTACAATCAGGACCCTAAGTTCCAACTGTTCCGCGAAGGGCTTAAATAGAGGGAGGACCAATTGGCGCGCAAGGTCGAGGAATTGAGAGAGCGAGACGAGGATCTCATGAAGGCTGTTGCCCGCAATAGTGAACTCGAAGTGTCCCTTAAGGCGAAGGAAGATGAGCTCGAGTTAAGTAGAGGGGTGATGGCTGAGAATGCCGACCTGCAAGCAAGGATGGACAGTTTAACCACTAAATTGGGTATGAAGGCGGCGGAGATCGACGGTCTTAAGGGCGAGTTGAGTGTGAGTGCTGATAGACTAGCGACCATTATTTCAGAAGCGGCGGTGTTGGAAGATACCCTCTTTGTCTGTAGGTCGGAGTGGACCAAGGAGAAGGAGGCATTTGAACTTAAGGTAGCGGGGCTCGAGGGGCGTGTAAAGGAGTTGGAGGCGGAGTTATCCGCAATGACCGGGCAAGTGGCGTCACTGAGAGCGGAAGACGCGCGCCGACACTCACAACCTTCTACGTCTCGTGCTTCAGCCAATCCTATTGTGCCTCGTCTTTTATATGAGTTGTGGGTTCATGCCGAGGCCAAGCTTGATGTTTACAAGGCCCTTCATGCTGATAGGAGGGCATCTGAAGCAGAGCTTCAGGATGTGCGTGCCAAAGCTCATGCAGCTCGTGAGGCATGCGGGTACGACCCTCTTTCTCCTGATGGGGATGACATCAACTCTGATGATGCGAACCTTCTTGCTTCTGACTCTTGGTATGAAGATGTGTATGCTACCGTGGATGATGCATAATTTTTTGGTTTGTACTTACTTTTGCCGCAGGATTGTAAGGGCATCTTTGAGCCCATTGTAAAGATAGGTGCCAGTAACATTTTGTTATAATGAAGAAATTGTTTTGTCGATTCGGTGGTAATCTTTGTAATCTTTATGACATTCTGGGTATTTGTCGAACTGTCAAGCCAATTTTATTTCGAGTAAGGTCGGACCCCTCTTTCTTTGTTTACGATGGCCTTAGCCTTTGGGATGTTAATTTCGAGCTGGCATCGTAATATCCCGTCGTAGTTCGAGTGAAGTCGAACTCGTTTCTTTGTCGATGGACTTAGCCATTGGGATGTTACTTTCAAGCTGGCGTCGAAGTAGTATCCCAACGTAGTTTGAGCGAATTCGAACTCATTTCTTTGTCGATGGCCTTAGCCATTGGGATGTTACTTTCGAGCTGGCATCGAAGTAGTATCCCGCCGTAGTTCGAGCGAAGTCGAACTCGTTTCTTTGTCGATGGCCTTAGACATTGGGGTGTTACTTTCGAACTGGCGTCGAAGTAGTATCCCGTCGTAGTTCGAGCAAAGTCGAACTCGTTTCTTTGTCGATGACCTTAGCCATTGGGATGTTACTTTCGAGCTGGTGTCGAAGTAGTATCCCGTCGTAGTTCGAGCGAAGTCGAACTCGTTCCTTTGTCAATGGCCTTAGCCATTGGGATGTTACTTTCGAGCTGGCGTCGAAGTAGTATCCCGTCGTAGTTCGAGCGAAGTCGAACTCGTTTCTTTGTCGATGGCCTTAGCCATTGGGATGTTACTTTCGAGCTGGCATCGAAGTAGTATCCCGTCGTGAGGGTGGCGCTCTATTCTGTTTATTGGAGTATAGTGGATGTTAGTTTCATTCATACATTGGAGATTTAATTATATTCTTGTAGGAAATACGTGTTGACTTTGTACATACAATGGAGATCTGATTATATTCTTGTAGGAAATACGTGTTGACTTTGTACACACAATGGAGATTTGGCTATTTATACCCAGTCCCTTCATTGCTCGGCCTGGAGATCATATCTACGGGCGGGGTGATGAACAACTCTTCGGACCTCAAGGCGTCTCCCTTGCCGCCTCATTAAAAACCTCACCGAGAAAACTCGATTGGGACAAAACCCGGATGAGGGAAAAAGAGTACAACTTAGGAGGCACCTCTTTTCAGAAGTGGAAGTATTTGAGATAGCGACATTCCAATTCTTTTGGAGTAGTTTTCCTTCCATTGTCTCTAACTAGAACGCTCCTTTATTCGTTGCCGCTGTGATTTTATATGGACCGTCCCAATTTGTTCCCAGCTTTCCCTCATTAGGGTCTTTTGCTGCTTGTGTTTTAGCTTTAAGAACATAGTCTCCGACCTTGAGTGGTCCTATTTTGGCCTTCTTGTTATAGTACCTTTCTGCTTGTTATTTTTGGGCTACCATTCTTACGTGAGCCATGCCTCTTCGCTCCTCGACTTCATCCAGGTCTTGTAACCTACTTTCATCATTACTTGGTCCGCTCTCGTTGGAGTATCTCAGGCTAGGTTCTCCAACTTCAACGGGTGTAACGGCATCAATCCCGTAGACTAAGGAGTATGGCGTCTCGCCTGTGCTAGTTTTTGGCGTGGTGCGGTATGCCCATAGTACTTCTGGCAGTAGTTCAGGCCATAGCCCTTTGGCGTCCTCGAGCTTCTTTTTCAATATATTCAATATCATTTTATTGGAGGATTCGGCTTGACCATTGGCGGCGGGATGGTATGGTGTGGAGAGTATTCGCTTGATGTGCCATTTTTCAAAGAACTCGGTTGTTTTCTTTCCGACGAACCGGGGTCCGTTATCGCAGCTAATTTCTTTGGGAATGCCAAATCGGCATATTATATTTTTCCATATGAACGCGATAACTTCTTGCTCACGTATTTGAGTGTATGCACCCGCTTCCACCCATTTAGAAAAATAGTCAGTTAAAACCAAAAGGAAGAGTACCTTACCTCGTCCTGCTGGAAGGGGTTCGACAATATCCATCCCCCACTTTATGAACGGCCACGGCGAAGTGACGGAGTGCAGCAGTTCTCCTGCTTGGTGTATCATAGGGGCGTATTTTTGACACTGCTCACATTTCCTGACGTAATCTGCGGCTTTTTTTTTCATGGTGGGCTAGTAGTATCCCGCGCGAATGAGGCATCTGACGTGTATCATAGGGGCGTATTTTTGACACTGCTCACATTTCCTGACGTAATCTGCGGCTTTTTTTTTCATGGTGGGCTAGTAGTATCCCGCGCGAATGAGGCATCTGACGAGGGCACGGTTTCCTGTATGAGCACCACAGTGCCCCTCATGTACTTCTTCTAGTACCCGCCTTGTTTGATTTGGCCCGAGGCATTTGGCCAGGGGGCCACCAAGCGTCCTTTTGTAAAGTTCATAATTTATGAGGTCGTACCTGGCCGCCTGTATTCGGAGCTTTTGGCTTCTTTCTTATCTTGTGGGAGCGTTCCTTCCTGTAAATAAGTTATGATACGGTTGCGCTAGTCCCAAGTCAGGTTTATAGAATGTACCTCGACCTGGTCTATCGAGGAATAGATGAGGGTGACCACGTTTTCTTTGTGTGATATTTCTGGTGGCTGCCGCTAACTTGGCGAGGCCGTCTGCTTCGGCATTCTGCGCCCTGGATATTTGGTCGAGGCGGCATTCATCGAATTCTGGTAGTAGTTTGCGAATTTCTGACTGGTACTTTGTAGTCTCTGTTCTTTGATTTGGAAAGTCCCAGTGACTTGGTTCACCACGAGTTGAGAGTCGCAATGTAGGACGAGTCGTCGAGCGCCATATTTGAGGGCTAATTTCAATCCTGCAATCACAGCTTCATACTCGGCTTCGTTGTTAGTAATTTTGGTGCATCGTATGGACTGGCGAATCACTTCACTTGTAAGGACTTCGAGGACAAGTCCCAGTCCCGATCTTGACGCATTAGATGCACCGTCGGTATAGAGGACCCAGAAGTCGGAGGGTGTGGACGCACGGAGCACCTCCTGCTCTGCTTTAGGAAATATTTCCGCACTGACATCGGCGACGAAGTTGGCAAGCACTTGCGACTTTATAGCATTTCGCGGTTGATATGTTATATCGTGCTCGCTTAATTCTATGGCCCATTTGGGCAACCTACCCGATAGTTCGGGTTTGTGTAGGATGCCCCTGAGGGGGAAGGTTGTCACCACCTTTATGGGGTGATATTGAAAATATGGTCTAAGCTTTCGTGAAGCTACGACTAATACCAGAGCTAATTTCTCAAGGTGGGGGTACCTTGTTTTGGCATCAATTAAGGTTTTACTGACATAATAAATTGGAGACTGCATACCTTTGCTTTCGCAGACCAGAACTGCACTTACAGCGACTTCGAAGACTGCTAGATACACCAGGAGGCATTCGCTTGGGTCTGCCTTGACAAGTAGTGGCGGTGAGGACAGGTACGCTTTTAGTTTCTTTAAGGCATCGACGCATTCTGAGTTCCACTGTAATCCGTGATCCTTCCTTAGTACATTGAAAAATTTGTGGCACCTGTCTGACGACCGTGAGATGAACCTCGATAGGGCGGCTATTCATCCTGTCAACTTCTGTACCTGGTTTTTGCTGGTCAATGTCTCCGGTATTCCTTCGATGGCCTTGATCTGGTCCGGATTCACCTTGATACCCCTTTGTGATACTAGAAAACCGAGGAACTTACCCGTGGCTACACCAAAGGCGCATTTTTCGGGATTCAATTTCATTCTGTATCGCCTCAATATTTCGAAGGCTTCCTTCAGATGACCAATGTGATCCTCCTTCCTTTTTGACTTCACTAACATGTCGTCGGTGTAGACCTCCATAGTCTTTCCGAGTTGTTCTTTAAACATTTTGGTGACTAATCTTTGGTACATCGCCCCTGCGTTCTTGAGTCCGAGCGGCATAACTCTGTAGCAGTATGTCCCTTGGTGAGTGATAAAGGTGGTCTTTTCTTGATCTTCTTCTGCTATTAGGATTTGGTTGTAACCAGAATAGGCGTCTAGGAAGCTTAATAGTTTGTGACCCGCTGTTGCGTCGATGAGTTGGTCGATGTGTGGTAACGAAAAGGAATCTTTTGGGCATGCTTTGTTCAGGTCGGTGAAGTCGACACACATCCGCCATTTTCCGTTCTTCTTTTTTACCATGACCACATTGGCGACCCACTGAGGGTACTTTGACTCTCGGTCAGAACCATTAGCGAGCAACTTATTGACTTTTTCGTTGACTGTCTCATTGATTGCGGCGTTGTACTTTCTCCTCATTTTTTGCACAGGCGGGTAAAGAGGGTCGACATTCAGCCGATGTGTGGCGATGTCCCTTGGGATTCCCGGCATATCTGAATGGGAGAAGGCAAACAAATCGGCATTGTTTGTTAAGAACTCATGGAACTTACCTGGTTTTGAGAGGTTGTGCCCGATATAAGCTATTTTCGTGTTGTCAATGTTGTCCAATTGAACGGGGTCGAGGTCTTCCGCAGTTGCCTTGAAGGCCTCTACGATATTTGGGTCTTTGATGGCCTCTATTTGTATGTCGGGTTTGGTTCACGACATGGCTGATTGTTATGCTTCCGCACTTGCTCCCTTTAGTTGTTGGGTGTGTGTGCAATCTTGGGCGATTCGGTAGCATTCTTGGGCGGTGCGTTGCTCGCCCCAGATGTTGAATATTCCCCATGGGGTAGGGAATTTGATTACTTGATAGAAACTTGAAGGGACGGCTAGCATGGCGTGTATCCACGGACGCCCTATGATAGCGTTGTAGGCTGTTTCCTGGTTTATGACGTGAAAAGTCGTTTCCAGAGTGACTTCTCCAGCCAGAACGGGCGGCACTATCTCTCCCGAGGTTCGTTCCACTGCATTATTAAAACCCGTTAGTGTTATGCAGCACGGTACTATCTTATCCTCGAGTCTCATCTGTGCGAGGACTTGTGGGTGAATAATACACGCACTGCTTCCGTCATCCACCATTATTCTTTTTACATCAGTATCCGCAATACGTAAAGTTATAACCAAAGCATCATAGTGAGGGAAAGACAAACCGTGGGTATCTGACTTATCGAAGATGATACTATCTTCAAGGTCATCATACCGTTTGTGGGCGACTGTTCGCGTGAGTTTGTGTGTGGTGGTGAATTTCACATGGTTGATTACCGTATCATCGCTGCTGCCAATGATCATTTTTATGACACGAGCTGGTGAAGGTGGTTTTGGGTGTCCTTGGGGTTGGTCGCGCCCACAAGCGAAGTTAACCCGTCCTCGATTGCTCAGCAGTTCTTTCAGGTGTCCCTGGTTTAGCATTCCTACCACTTCCTTTCGCAAGCCTATGCGGTCTTCGGTCTTATGTCCTCTTTCCTGATAGAACTCACACAGAACGTTCGATCTCCGGGTGCTTGGATCCGACTTCATCGTTTGCGGCCACTGCACCTTTATGTCGAGCTTTTCTAGTGCATACACTATTTCTGAAGGAGAAACACAAAAGTTATGAGCAGACAATAGTGGGGGCATACCTCTCTCATTTCGGTATGGCGCGGTGTGTCGGGGCGTGACGTCTGCATGTCGTGGCGGGGGTGGGATGGACGTCCGGATGTAGGTCTAATGCCTTTCTCGATTGAAACGAGATAGTTGGTCCCTTCGACCATCGTTACGGCGGTCTCTCCTTATTTCGGTTTGTACCGTGGTTAGCCGTTGGATCAGACCATTTAAGTCATCCTTATCTGCCCTTACTTCGGCACAATAGGCATTATGAATTTCTTCCCACATAGTGGGAGGGTATTTCATGAGCCTACTTAGCATCTTTTTTATTGCTTTCGACCCGTTTCTATTTAACCCATTTTGGAAGGCTGCTACCGCCACTCCTCCCGACACGTTGGGTAGGATCATTCTTACCCTATTGAATCGGGCTAAGAAATCCCGAAGTCCTTCGCCTGTCGTTTGCCTAACGACGAAGATGTCATTTACCCTGGCTTCTGCCTTTTTTGCTCCCGCGTGAGCGGTGACAAATTTATCTGCCATTTCTTCGAACGTTGATATCGACCGTGCCGGTAGTTGGGAATACCATGTCAGTGCTCCCTCTGTCAGGGTTTCACCGAACTTTTTCAGCAACACCGATGACACCTGCTCTTTCAATAGATCGTTGCCTTTTACTGTCGTGACGTAGTGGAATATGTGATCTTCTGGGTCTGTGGTGCCATCGTATATTTTCAATTATGGCGGCATTTTGAAGGTTTCTGGAGTAGCATGGGGTGCTGCCCCTTCACTGTATGGTTGCTCGACGAATCGGCCGACGTCTCGTTTTGGTAGCAACTTTGGAGCGCCTGGTATTTTATCGACCCTTTCTTGATGCTCCTTCATCTGATCACGGAGCGTTTTGCTCTCATTTTCCATTTTCTTTAAGATGGCTGCAAGTGCGTCGTTACCTGCATCAATGACAGTGTGAGTGTTACCTGCTCGTGGAGTTTCTGGCTCATCGGCGACAGTTGCGGTGTCAGCGTGTATTGTGCCTCCGATATCCCTTTGAACAGGTTTGTCGAGCATACTGCTCAGGGTGTTTGTTAACCACTCTTCTAGTAGCCTTTTCACAGCCGATGGTGCTTCTCCTGCTGCAGATGTTAAGGTTCCCCTCTCGCACGAGGCAGTCACGCTTTCGTGCGGGGGGGGGGGGGGGGGGGGGTGAGGTATCTCCCTCAGGTGTAGTGCTTGGCATTGTATTTTCATGGTCATCCTGGCCGGCTTCGTTGATAGAATCCATAAAGTTGTTCGTGACGCCTACTATTGCTTTTAATCTTGCTTCCCCCTTTCCTGCCATTGTTGGTCTTTGCGAGGCCAAGAAGAGGTGATTATCCCTTTCAAGGATCTAGACGAAACTAAATTCTCAGCAAATCCCCACAGACGGCGCCAAATTGTTTGACTCAAAAGATATTGGAACCTTTTTGAACAAATCAATCAAAGAGAATGAAGGGGTAAATCTTCGCTAAGTATAACGAACTCTAGAACAAAAGGTATAAACGATGAACGCAATGGGAAGTATTTGTTGATCTTATGAAAAAGCCAGTGATCGCATAATGAGAATGCCCATCTTTAATCTAGAAGAGGTATTACAGTTTGAGTTCTTAACTGAAAATGTCAAAAAGATGAAGAAGATCCATTTACAAGGTGTTTTTCCCACTATATATAAGGGTTAACCCCCTTCTGAACCCTAGAAAACACATCATAGGGAATATTCGCGAGAATATTCCTAATACCCCCTATTAGGCCTACATTACTGCAACAGCTATAGGTCCTCTATTCGCTGTCCGTCGTCCTTCGTAGGGCGTCCCGCTTATGAAGATCTCATCTTCTGTTGTGTTTGTCAAATGGCTGTGGTCGTTCAAATTTGGACCCATAAAATAATATTAATAAATTGGACAGTATTTGGTGAAATTTTTTGAGTTATAACGATAAATATTAGTTGGAAGTTGGAACAAGTTATGAGGTTAGAAATCAAGATAGTTGTAAAATAATGACTTCCGTCCGTAAGTGCAGAAGCCATCTTTTTTCCTTTTGGTGAAAAATATTTTTTGGTAACAAAAATCAGAAAATAACTTCCTTTTTTTTCTTCTGAAAAGTGACTTTCGGCTTGTCAAACACACCATTATCCTGTTAAAATAGCACGGGCTAGCCAGTTTTTGGACTGGTCATTTAAAAATAGCCAGTGTTTGCCAAATCATTGAAAAATAACCACTATTTTGCTGCAACAGAGACCGACCAGCATAATATACTGGAGTTCGGTGCACCTGTGTATGAACTTCCAGCATATTATGCTGGACCGGTATACTTTGCTGGCTCCTGTATAATATCAGTATACTTTGCTGGAACTACAGTATATTATACTGGAGTTCCAGTATATTATACTGGAGTATTTTTCGGATTTTGAACAGTGTTTTCGTTTAGATTTACCTTTACATGAAAAGTGGCTAAATTTTGATGACTTTTGAAACTGTGGTTATTTTGAATAACCACTTGTAAATTTGGCAATTCTAGAATTTCTTCCCATTTTCCTTTTCCTTTTTCTTCCTTTCCTCATTACAATCTCAGTCAGCGCAATAGTTAGTTTCTATTCCTCCTTGTGTACATGACACTTTCTTAATTTAAACATCTTGAAATGTTTGATGACATTCTAATTTTTTTATTTTTGAGTTAAAATTATGTTTCATTGATACTCAAAAAATGTTAAGATTCTGTTTCTAGTAGTAGTTTTGACTTACTACTACCCCTTTACATCAGTTATTCTATGTCATTGACATCAAGTGTCTAACAAACTATATCTACCAATACAGACACTAGTATCTCATCTATATACCTATCTCTATCTATACATTTGTTCTTCAGGGAATCCAATCCAGTTTCTGCAACAGCTCTCTCCATTTTTTGTTATGCTTCCCTCGAACATGAATATGCATGACTATTTCCTTGCAGATTTGGTATTCATCATATTTTCCATCCTCAAATATGCCTCTATTTCTTTCTCTTCATATCATTGCAACTGTCATGGCAAAAACACAACATGTAATGCTATTGATACCTGCCCTGCTTTTGGCCTTCTTGCTGATCCATTCCAGTTCACATTCCCAGTCGCCTATATTTCTTTTATGCCCCAGCCATGAACATAGTTTATTCCACAGCCTCTTTGTTATTGGACACTCAAAGAAAATATGGTTGAATGTCTCTGCATCATGCTTGCAGAAAATACAGTCTGGTGGCACATTAACACCAATTTTCAGCAGTCTATCAACTGTGGCCAGCCTCTTCTGTACTGCAAGCCACAAGATGAATCTGTATCTTGGATGTACACTTGTATGCAACATTAAGCCTTTCCATTCCACTTTGCAATATTCTGGGATCATCTTCAAGTACACCTGCTTGATTTGAAATTTCTCATTCTTGCATAGACTCTTTAATCTTTCTTGCAAGGTTCCTTGGAGTTGCTGATGCCTCAGAATCACTTCCCTGCTATCCATTATCTTTCTTATTACCCAGGCTGCTGCCTTAGGAGTAGGCATTGTGTCCAGATCCTTCTTCTTTATATAGACACTATGAACCCAACGAATCCATAAACATTCCTTCTTTCTAGTTAGATCCCATAAGTGCTTAGTAACTGCTGCTTTGTTCCATACCTTGATGTCTAGGATGTTTAGGCCACCAGCTGCCACTGGTTTACATACATTCTCCCAAGCTACTAATGCCTTCTGTGAGATAGTTGCACTGCTTGTCTATAGAAATGTTCTGCATATAGTTTCTATCAATTTCAACACCTTTTTTGGGATAATGAACACCTGTGCCCAGTATGTCTGTATTCCAAAAATGACTGCCTTTATCAATTGACAACTTCCTGCATAGGATAAAAGCTTTGCTGACCAGCAGGTAACCTTTGCTGTTATCTTCTCAACTAGAGGCATGTACTGAGCAATAGTTAGCTTTTTTGAGTCTAACGGAATGCCCAAGTATCTGAAAGGTAGTTTTCCTTCATTAAATCCCAATATTTGCAGGATTTCTTCTCTAGCCTTCTGATCTATCCCAGTTATGTATATAGCACTCTTACTTGCATTTGCCTGCAATCCAGAAGCCTGTGAAAACCTGTAGAAAGCATTGTTTAGAATCCTTATGGACTCCATATCAGCTCAACAGTACATTAGCAAATCATCAGCAAAGCACACATGTGTGCTGTTCAGTTTTCTGCACTTTGGATGGAAGTTAAAATCCCCATTCTTATGCAACTGTTTTAGCTCTCTACTCAGATACTCCATGGCAAGAACAAATATGTAAGGAGACATAGGATCTCCTTGTCTAATTCCTCTCTTCCCCTTAAAAGGTTTAGTCAATCCTCCATTTATCACCAGTGAATATGACACAGTAGTAACACAAGTCATTATCCATTGTACAAATTTGAATGGGAATCCAAGGTCTATAAGCATCTGCTTTAGAAAGCTCCATTCCAAAGTGTCATATGCTTTCCTTAGATCCACTTTTAGCACACATCTGGGAGAGACTCATTTCCTAGCATACCGCTTGAATAGCTCATGGCTTAGCAAAATATTATCCACTATACTCCTTCCTTCAATGAAAGCTGATTGTGACTGGTCAATCAGCCCTTCAAGCACACCTTTTATCCTCCTTGTAATGACTTTAGAGATGATCTTCTATAGGGTAGTACAACAGGCAATTGGCCTATAGTCTTTAACTGTTGCTGGAACTTTCACTTTTGGCACCAGTGTGATAGCTGTTGTATTTATCACACTAGGTAATCTGTTTGTACTGAAGAAATCCTTAACAGCTTCAAAGATATCCTCTTTCACTATCTCCCAATTTCTTGTAAAGAATTCCACAGGAAATCCATCAATCCCTGGTGCTTTGTCTTTAGGCATATCCTTGACTGCTTCAGTGATCTCTTCCATTGTCACCATTTGAATCAATGTTCTTTGCTGATCCACATTTAAGCATGGCCCTTCCTTTATTACAACTGTATTTGCACATGGTAGTTCTCCAGCACTCTCACCCATTAAGGATTGAAATACAGTTATGAATTCTTTCTCAACAAGACTGGCTTCTGTTAACTTCACACCTGTATCTGTATAAATGGTATTTATATTGTTTTGGCTGGCCCTAATCTTCCATTGTTCATGAAAGTATTTAGTATTAGTATCACCACACTCAATCCAGCTTGCCTTTGATTTCTGTCTCAGAACGTGCTCCTCCACATTACTCCATTTTTCTATTTCACCCAGTGCTTCTTTCTCTTCATTTATAAGGAACTGTGCCAAAGGATTCTGCTTCATCTAACTTTGCACAATATCCAATTTCTCCCTTGCCTGTTCAAGTTTCTGCTTGTATGAAGCCATATAAGCATTTATCCCCTTAAGCTGCTCTTTCAGATTCTTTAATTTGCACCATATCTGCTGCATATGTATTCCTTCATAATCCTGTTCCCATATCTGCTGAACTATATTCTAAAACTGTGGATGGTCCATAATATTTGTGTATAGTCTGAAAGGTTTAGGATGAAGTAATTTCTGGCTACCACATTTTATATGAATAGGAGAATGATCAGATACTGATGGATTCATATAATCTGCTTCCACATGCCCATATTGTTGAATCCACTGATAATTTCCTAGTGCCCAGTCTATCTTGCTATACACTCTACTCCCAGTTCCTTGCTTATTTGTCCAAGTATAATGCCACCCTTTTGCCCTCAGTGGGGTAAGCTTCAAATCATCAATCATCCCTTTAAATCCCTCTACTTCAGCAGCAGTGACAGGGGATCCTATTCTATCTTCTGATGATATAACATTATTAAAGTCACCACTCAGCAACCATGTCTCCTGACTTGAAATGTTAATCTGCCTTAAATCCCTCCATAAACTCTCCCTCTTATGTCCATCATTTTGTGCATAGATGACACTAAGCAGAGCCTTAAACTGAGTTCTAGGGTCTTCAATACTACAATGGATAAATTGATCAGTCATGTGACTAACAATCACTTGAATAGGACTTCTCCATAATAACCAGATTCTCCCATTTACAGCATATGAGTAATTGCAGCACACATTCCACCCAGTAGCTATCTTTTTTTGTATTTTCTTTGCTTTATGCTCCTTTACTCTAGTTTCTATGCATCCCATAATATCTACCTTATTAGTAGCAAGAAGAGATTTTTCCTCTTTTTGCTTATGGGCTTGATTAAGCCCCCTAATATTCCATGTGACAATGATCATTTGGATATTAGAGGGTCTGGTGGTCCTGGATCAATTTGTTGACCACTTCTCCCTTCCTCCTTATTTATCTTTATACTTTTGCTCTTTTCAATCTGTTTTCCCATCTCTGCATCCTTACAGACAGTCCCATGTAGATCATTTGACACACAAGTAGTCTGTTGTGCATTGTCCTTACTATCATTCACCTTTACTACACAGCTTTCCACTTGTATATTTTCCTGTACTGTCATTAAATCTTCCTGAGCATCTGTACTCACTTGAGGTTGTTTTACCATCCAGGCCTGCTTCACATTCTTCCCCTGCTTCTTTCCTCTTCTCCTATGCCTTTCCTGCCTATCACCTTCTTTTATCTCCTGTGCAGCATCACATTTTGTGTTATACCAGCAGTCCATAAAATCATGCCCAAATTTTAAGCAATCATTACAGAAACTAGGCTTCCAGTCATACTCAATCGCTTGTATCTTTGGACCATAAGGCGTTTCTATCTCTATCTGATCTGGTAAGGGATAAGCAGCATCTATCTCCACAAGGATTCTAGCATAGGATATCTTCGCAAAGTGAGCAGTAAACTTATCAGTGTATAATGGTTTGCCAATTGCACTAGCCATTTTGCTAAGAGCTTCAGTCGACCAAAATCCCACTGGCAGCCCAGGAAACCTTATCCATACAGGAACTGTACTGAGAACATCACCATTGAATGAAAAATCAATTTTCCATAGTCTCAATACCATAGGCTTGTTTCTGTACGAGTAAGGTCCTGATTGCAGGACTTGATCTCTATCCTCTATGGTGTTAAATCGAAAAATACAATATCCCTCAACATGCGACAGGATCTGAGGTTTTGTAACAAAATTCCAAACATTCATCACAAAATTCTCCATAGCTTTCTCATAAGGATTTTCTCCAATTATATAGCCAATTAAAGCAGATTTCCAGTAATCCTCCTAGGATTGTAAATCTTCCTCACACAATTTAACAATTTTCTTACCATCTCTATCAATTGGAGGTACAAATGATAGTGTTTTTCCCATTTGTGAGCTGCGATTTCCTCGAACGATATCAGCAACCGTAGGTGTTGGCTTCTCCGATCCACTAGCTTCCGAGAATTGTAAGCACCTCGCTGTAGATTTCATCACTTCTTCCATTTTTACCGGTTGAATTTGAATTTCACCTTCAGAGCTACTAGTTTCATGTCCTTCCTCAATCGATTGATACTTTTGTGGAAGAAAACTACCAAAAGTTAAGGGAGGTAATTCCATTTGAACGCCATTTTGTGGAGTAATCATCTTCTCCGTCTGTGTAACAGTGCCATGCAAGGTTTTCCAACGCCGCGCCATTAATTTCGGTGACAATTGCAAACTTTGCTATTGTGCGCCGAGAGAAACGGTTATTTGACCTCTAACACTCTGAAAAGCCGAATGACATTCTAATATTGTGAGCACCTAATTTTTGATCATATTTAAATTTTTTACCACTTTTTAGTATGTAAATATTCTTTTAAGTCTAATCTACACATTTTAGCTTTTTTTTCACCTTTTTATATATTTTACTTGAGAAAATTGAAAAAAAAATAACTAAAAAAAAAGAGAGTCACATTTTAGATATTAGTTGTGTTTCATTTGCCACAAAAATAATTATGTTCTCTTTTAAGAGATACTTTAGCTAATATTTCGTCTTTGTTGTTTTTTTTATTTGTCTTAAAAAGAAAAGAATTTGAAAATGAAACAAAAAACAAGAGCCAAGTAGAAATGGCAAAGATTCTTTTTGATAACAAACTTTGCACCTGCACATAGGATTCTTGGGCACTCTCATAGCTCACTTTTGGCATGATCTTCACGAGAATTATTCTTATCCAACGGATTTGCACAGCTTATTCCACAAGCTACGTCCCACACTCAGTGATATAAACACACACAAATGCACATCTAGAAGAAAAATAGAAAGCAGTATAAAATTGGGGTCCACAAATTTGTGAGTCAAAAAGGAGCCTCACACAACTAATATGAACAGTGTGAGACACACAATAAAACTTCTCCATAAAAACAGAGAGGAAGAAAAGGAGAGGAAACAGAGAACGAGGAAGAACAGAGAAGAAGAAAAGATCTTCTTCTCTAAGACGAAAGGAACGAAGCAGAGGGGCTGGGATTAGCTTAAATTTCAGCCATGGATCTCTCTTAAAACCCCATGAAAACAACTTGAATAACAACAATAACAACAAACCCAGTTTGCTCCCAACATGTGGGGTCTGGGGAGGATAGTCTGTACGTAGATCTTACCCCTACCTAATGCAGGTAGAGAGGCTATTTTCAATAGACCATTGGCTCAGGAAGGGCAAGAAGGAGAAGAGGGAATCAAGGATGGAAGAAAGATGGAAGAGAAAAGATGGAGAGATAAAGGATAAGTAGTATCAAATAATAGCAACAGGAATACAATCCTGAGGCGAACAAAATCACATATCGTAATAAAAATCTAAGAATATGAAGGGACATGCACGCTACTAAGCCTACCGGTAAACACTATAAACTACCTACTAACCTTCTACCTTAATCCTCGACCTCCTATCAAGGGTCATGTCCTCAGTGAGCTGAAGCAGTGCCATGTCCTGCCTAATCACTTCTCCCCAGTACTTCTTAGGCCTACCTCGACCCCTTCTAAAACTCTCCATGGCCAACATCTCACACTTCCTGATAGGAGCATCAATGCTTCTTCTCCTAACATGTCTGAACCATCTCAGCCGCGACTCCCGCATCTTGTCCTCCACGGAGGCCATTCCCACTCTGTCCCGGATAGCTTCATTCTTAATCATATCTCGCCTGGTACACCCGCACATCCATCTCAACATCATTATCTCTGCTACTCTCATCTTCTGCACGTGGGAGTTCTTAACTGGCCAACACTCAGCCTCATACAGCATAGCGGGTCGAACCACCACTCGATAAAACTTACCCTTAAGTCTTAACGGCACATTCCTATCACATAGGACACCGGAAGCGAGCTTCCGCTTCAACCATCCCGCTCCGATGCAGTGTGACATCTTCGTCAATCTCCCCGTTACCCTGGATAATAGACCCGAGATACTTAAAACTCGCTCTCTTGGGGATAACTTGACCATCAAACTTAACCTCTACGTCTGCATCATGAGTCTCTCATTTGCACTCCAAATATTCTGTCTTGGTTCTACTTAGTTTGAAACCTTTAGACTCCAAGGTCTGTCTCCAAACCTCCAAAACTCCCATGAAAACAACTTGAATCCGCCCATGAAAATCAGTCCAAAAACAGCCTTCTACCTCAACCAAAGACCTCAGTGTTCAAGCTCTAAAACACCGTAGAACACCATTTTTCTCCACCTAAAATTACCAATTTCTGCCCTCAAAATCAGCCTTAGACCACCGAAAAACCACCCCAAACCAATGTGAAAATCAGCCGGTCAAGCTGGGTATGTTCGAGATTGCGATTCCGGTTCGAGTTCATGGTCCATAGCTCGCTTGAGGATTGCTTTTTCTTTGGAGATTCTTTTGCACTGTAGCCGTTGGAAAATTTTCAACAATGAAGGTCCCATCTTCGCCTATTGCTACTTCATTAATTTTGAATGTCATCTTATTGCTTTTGTTCTACTTGAGCTATAAGAATATAGAGCCGTTCTTTTGATTCCTTTAAGCTAAGTATTAATCGTGCTATGATGGGTGTTTTGTTGGTAAAATTTCATGTAAATTGTGTACTGTCTGATATCAATGATTACATGCTTAATTTTGAATTGATTAGGATTTTATATGGTTAAACTCTATAATTGCCGATTAGTATGGACAATGCGTAAATTTGGGATTTAGCCAACTGAGCCTTCATATTTCTACTCCTTCAAATGATTGGGCCAATTTTTGTTGAAGTCGAAGCTTCTGGTGGTACAAAGAGAAGGGAAGTACCAAATGACTCTCAAGTCAAACCCTACAGACCAAGAGCTAATTACATATGATGGGCTGCATAAGGGACGTTGGGCCTATGAAGTTTGGGCCTCGGCAAGTTTGGAGCCAACCTTTTCCTGTAGGGAGAAATTCAAAAATAGTCAGATTTACAAGTGGTCATTCAAGCCACAGTTTTAAAAGTCATCGAAATTTAGCCACTTTTCGTATAAAGATAAATCTGAATGAAAGCATTGTTCAAAACCCGGAAAATACTCCAAAATTCCAGTATATTATACTAGAGCCGGCAAAGTATACCGGTCCAGCATAATATGCTAGAAGTTTATACGCAGGTGCATCGAACTCCAGTATATTATGCTGGACCGGTCTCTGTTACAGCAAAATAGTGATTATTTTTCAGTGACTTAGCAAACGCTGACTATTTTTAAATGACCAGTCCAAAAACTGGCTAGCCCGTGCTATTTTGACTTTCCTCTATTCATTATTTTGGGCCTAGCTATGTTTGGTTTTAGAGGGTGGCATTTTTGCCGAGGAACTCTCTAGAAGATGATGAGTAACAACAAATCATGGTTTTAGTTCTTGTCCTCATATACATTAAATTTGTCCTTATACAGTAAATTTGTCCTAGTACAACGTTTCTGATTTTGTCCTTGTACAGAGACAGTTATATGTTTTTGTCATTTTACATTTCCTAGTTTGTATATAAGTAGGACATACACCTTGTAATACGTACAAGCAGAAATACAAAAAGAAACAATTTACTCTATAATATTTCACTGCTTTCAATTTTTATTTAATGAAGCTAGTCTATATGTCACAAATTAGTAGATATTAAAATAACTCAAAAGATGGAATAGTTGCAAATATTTCTAAAGGTGAATAACTTGCCAATAGTCCAAATAGCTAAAATATTTTTGACCTCCAATAACTCCACATCCATAAACTATTGTCCTTACAATAATCACTAGGTTAGGAAATAATCTTTGAACATCTAGTTTGCTTTAAGCACGTTTAATAATGAAATGTCGTGGTTATGGACACGATTTCCGTGGCATACTCATGATACATAATTCCAAATTCAAGTGCACATTCGCGTGACTTGACTTCAACTTCAGAGTGACAATAAAAATAAACATGTTGTAGATTGAGGGTGCATTTCACGTGGCGCGATTTGAGATATGTATAAATAACGAGTGTATGACATTGCGATTCGTCTTAACTTAATTCCATAAACGCCTAAAATGGAGTAAATTAATTTTTATAAAAGTGGTAAAAGGTAAAAAAAAAAAAAAATGCACATAGGTCTAACACATGTAATAATCGGATGATTAAGCCATGTATAATTATAAAGCGACCGTGCTAAAACCACGAAACTCGGGATTACCTCATACCTTCTCCTGGGTTAACAGGATTCTTTACCCAGGTCTTCTGTGTTTCGCAGACTTAAACGGAGTCAAACTTTCCTTGATTTGGGATTCAAAAATAATTGGTGACTCGAAACATCGTTAATTAAATAATTTCGAGTGGCGACTCTGAAAAAATAAACAAAATCAATCCCATTTCAAATAATATCACTTTAATTGGAAAAATTCCTTATGTTCCGTAAAAAGGAGGTGTGACAAATTCTATATAATTTTTACCAAACTAACTTTGCAACTATTACTTTAACATTTTTCCAACTATCACCACTATTCCAATATATGAATCTGATTTTATATTTGTTTAATTAAATAATAACAAATCCAGTGTAATCTCATAAGTGAGGTGTGAGAAGGTTAATGTGTAAGTAGATTTTATTCTTATCTTATAAAAGTAAAAAGACTTTTTCCAATAGACCTTTGGGGATAATAAAATATTAGTTTAATTAAACACGGTTCTATCAATTGGAACAAGAAAAATACTTTTAATTAAAAATTGGAGGGAAGATAATATCGTGAAAAAAGATCTTTGACGACATTAGCGTACAAAAGGACCATTAAAGTAGGTGGGAAGGGTCTTCTGAAAGTGACAATGGATTGAAGTTGGAGTGACATAAAGTCACTAAATGATGTTTAATGCTGTTAGCATAGCAAATAGGATCAAAATGTGGTTCTTTTGAATTTAAAGAATAAAAATGTGTGGAAAAAAAATATAGTGACCAAAATATGTATAACATCTTTTTAAAAGACGCTATACCTTAACGGCCATTTGGCTAGTTAAGTATGACGTCTTTTAAAAAGACGCTATATATAATGCTTTTCACTAAGACGCTATATATATTATGTGGGCCCACAAATAATTTTTCTGTGCTTAACTGACATAACAATAATTCAACTGGGTATAGCGTCTTAAGCTAAGACGCTATACCTCAAATAATTGAACCCCCGGACTGGTTTTTGCCTTATTTAAAAGACGTTAAAGATTTTGTAAAAATTCATTTAGAAATATTTTCAAGTCTTGTGAAATTTTTCTTCGTTAAGTTGTTTTGCATTTTGTCATGATGTCTGAAGAGCGAAGAATCAAAGTTTAATTATATTGGTCGGTGACGTTGTGGTGGCGAATAACTCAGTAAGCTATAGTTTATCTCCACAGTCTCATGTTAAGTTGCCACTTACAATGGAGTACAATACATTGGTATCGTTGTTATGTAAAGAAATGAGTGTGAGCAAACGTTCGGTCAATCTTAAAATAACCGGAAGATATACGTATTCTATGACTCCGAAGGGGTTGCTTGTCATGCTGAGTTTAACATCGAAGATGATGAAACTATGAGAGATTTTTTGAGGACTCCGGATGAATACCGGGAATTTATTGTGATAAAACTGTTGGAAATGTACGTCAAGGCTCAAGACGTTCGCATTAATGAGGTTGCGTAAAGTAGGAAAATTCCCTCAATCATCGGGTGGTTAGTTTGGAGCAGTTTTAGTCGAACGGGTTCCGGCTGAAAGAGTTTGGCTGGATCTAAACTTATCTCCATGGGAGAATGAGGAGCGAGGAAATAATTTCTCCCCTAGCGAATGAGGAACAGGAAATGTGTCCTAAGCCAAGCGGGCGGTGGAGGTACAAGCTGCGGTCGATCAAACTGGCGAAGGACTCGCTCGGTGGCTGAAACTGCAGGAACCGCTCCTTGGCCCAAACCTAATATACAATTTGGACATAAAATTTAAGGTATATTTTTATGATGTATGTTATAATGAAGAGAGTATTTGACTATGTTTTCACCTGCAGCGGCGGCATAAATCCTGCAACGTCTCGCTGGGTGCCCATGCATGTCCGGCACATCTGCCTGTACAAGTAACCAAGAAGAGCAGCACCCCAACTGTACTGATGTAAATCATCTAGCTGCTCAAGATGATGAAGAAATCTAATGCTGACTAGGTTTCCCGAAGTGTTCGGGAACAATACGCCTCCAAACATAAGCAGCAGCGGCAACCTCGTGTACCGGTTAATATGAAGATCCGGTGTATCACGAGTAATGTCAGCATGCATGGCCTCCAAATACAGCCGGACGGGCGTCAACTGCAGACGACTAGCCCCAACCAATGCACCCTCATCCTCTGGCCGGAAACCGGTGAGCCACTGCAACGTCTCCAGGTACTGATCTCCCGTATAATCTCACATGGCATGCGGAAAAGCAACAGGAAGTCCATCAACCGGCAGCCCATACAGAACCTCCACGTCCTGCAGCGTGATAGTGGCCTCACCAATGAGCAAATAGAATGTGTGCGTCTCTGGTCGCTACCGCTTTTAATTATTTCGGAACAAGTCAGATGTCGCACATTCATTTGCTTTTTACACATTGCGAATTGCGTCACGGGAGCCGTACCCACGATCTACAACATGTTTAATTTTTATTATTATTAGAAGTTGGGGGTTGAGTCACGCCAGCGTGCACTCGAATTTTGGGGTTACGTATCATGACTGTGCCACGGGAACCGTATCCATAGTCACGATGATATATTATTAATTACGCCTAAAGGTTCGCCTACCCGGGTGTGCTCGGCCTAACATGCTCCTAGCGGACAAAGCAATAGAACAATATGCAGAAGCAGTAAATTGTTTAAGTTCTAAATCCTGTTACCCAACCCCTACAACCAACTTAACTAATTAAGACCTAATTTCTAGTTTATTAGATTGAAACCTAAGGCCCCTTAATTCATCATCCTAGTATGCATTTAACCAACATAATATAACCAATAATGCTGCAAAAACTCATCCTCGATGCCACTCCTACTGACTTCAAACTAATAGACAGTAATGTTGTATCAAAAATGGAACAAGAAACTCCTTCTGAATACAACTTTAATCAAGAATGTAAAACGGGCAACCAAATCAAGATTTCATTCATAGCATCAGGAAAACAGATCTTGCAAATAAAGTTTAGGATTGGACCTTTATAGCTGCAATATGTTTTTGAAACAATGAACAAGAAAAATCCGGCCAGAGCTACGGTTGACGACCTCGACGCACCGGACCTCGACGAACTCGAAACCTCAATACCTGGCGCCGAACAGATCTCACAAACGAGCTCCAAGATGGACTCAACCTCGACAAGGCACCAATAGAACAGTCATTGAAACTCAGTCATCGAAACTCAACCAGAAAACTCGAGACTCGCCGGAAAAGGATGTTAAACGAGCTTTTGGACTCCTCACTTTTTTGCAACCCTTTTTTTCATTAGCTGCCTTTGCTTCTCTCTTGCTTCAGCGTGTGCGCGTATGTGTGAAGTTTTGTTCAGTTGAGGGATGGGGTAGTGGTAGCTGGTTGGTGTTCAGGGATGGTGAGAAACGGCAACGGGGAGGGGACTGCTGTGTGCGTGCGTGGTCGCCGGAGTTATGGTGGGTGTACGGCGAGGAGCTGGAGTTGAGCTGGGGTGAGAAGCTGCGGTTATTGTTGTTGTGTAGGTGAAGGAGAAAGGTCTGTTAGGTTCTAAGGTCTAGGTTTTTTAGGGTGTGTTAAGGGTTGAAGAGGATGAAGCAATGGCAGGTTTGGAGATGGCAGAAGAAGCTGGTTGTGGTGGTGGCTGTCCAACGGCAAACTGGCGACGACGGGAGGTGGAGCGACGACTTGGGAGGGTTTGGTTGCTAGGGTTAGGTCTGGTTGTGAAGAAGATGAGATGAGGGGTCGTTTTGGAGAGGTGACGGCTGGGAGCTTCAGTGGAGTCTAGGTTTTTTTCTTGTGTTGTCAAGGGTCTCTCATGAAGAAGAAGAGTCCTTAGGTTTTGTCTAGGTTTTTTTTTTTAAAAAAATCAGAAAAACGGCTCCCCTCCAAGGCTAGGTTAGGGGTTGTTTTTAAGTGTCTTTCTAGGGTTTTAAGGGGATTGGGCTTGGGTTATTATGGGCTAGATCCGAATTGGGCCAAATTTTGGCCAAATTTGTAACTCCTAAAATAACAACTACAAAATTATGAAATCATTTCTAATTAATTAAAGTAAATTAAAAATTATAAGTGAAACTATTTTATATCAATTAGCTAAATAAAAGTAAATATTTTTGTAATTTTTATTTTTATGACATAATAAAGTAAAAGAGCCAAAACTAATTGAAATAGCGATAAAATCTTGGGGAGGGTCAAAAATCACATGTCTACAGCTGCCCCTCTTTGACTGGAAATATGAAGTATTTTCAGACAAAGAACGACGAGACAGGTTTTTTGACCCGACCCTTATTTAGAGAGACCAAAAACTAAAAGAAAGGAGAATGTAACTGAGCCCTGGTATCTGAGCTGCCTACATATCCTTGGCTATAAAGGAATCAGGTCACGTGTAGTTCAGAAGTAGGAACAGTGTTGGAGTATACCGAGGTAGAGAGCCGATTGAGGTTCCGTTCCCACGAGGTTCCGGTCCGCGGTCATGTTACTACATCAAAAATCAAGATTAAAAAGACTAACTAAGCCTATCAGCTACGAGTTACAAGATTCCTATCTATGAGTCTTCTGGGAGCTTGATTTTGAGTCTTGGTTGGTTCTTCATGTGGACTATGATATGAATCTTGATGCTTGTTAGATGTAGGTGTTAGTTCATTCTTTCACGGCTTCTTCGGATCAAGACCGGACATGTAGTGCTCGTGGCTTCAGCCATGTCTTGAGAGCTCCCATCTTTCATCTGCTTCTGCATTTGGATTCACTTCCCTATTTTTTTTCCTTTTCTTTCTTTTTTCTTGGATTGAGACTTCTTCTTTGGTCATCTCAAACCCTCGTGCCTCGAGGTAAAAACCTTATTCTTCAAGCAACTCGTGCTACCTCCTCTTTGAAACTTGAAGTGAATTCTGAAATTACTTCCCCCATTCTCCAGGTGGGTGCCTGCTACTGACTGGAAACTTGAAATAAATTCACTTGTTCTCCAGGTGGGTGCCTGCAACTAACTTAAAACTCGAATGAATTCCCTTGTTCTCTAGGTAGGCGCCTGATGCTGACTTAAAATTTGAAATAAATTCCCTTGTTCTCCAGGTAGGCGCCTGCAACTTAAACTTGAAATGAATTCCCTTGTTCTCCAGGTGGACGCCTGATGCTGACTTAAAATTTGAAATAAATTCCCCTGTTCTCCGGGTGGGCGCCTGATGCTTACGTAAAATTTGAAATAAATTCCCTTGTTCTCCAGGTGGGCGCCTGCAACTTAAACTTAAAATGAATTCCCTTGCTCTCCAGGTGGGCGCCTGATGCTGACTTAAAATTTGAAATAGATTCCCTTGTTCTCCAGGTGGGCGCCTGCAACTTAAACTTGAATGAATTTCCTTGTTCTCTAGGTGGGCACCTGATGCTGACTTAAAATTTGAAATAAATTCCCTTGTTCTCCAGGTGGGCGCCTGATGCTGACTTAGAATTTGAAATAAATTCCCTTGTTTTCCAGGTGGGCGCTTGCAACTTAGACTTGAAATGAATTCCCTTATTTTCCATGTGGGCGCCTGATGCTTAAACTTGAAATGAATTTCCTTGTTCTCCAGGTGGGCGCCTGATGCTTAAACTTGAAATGAATTCCCTTGTTTTCCAGGTGGGCGCCTGATGCTTAAAC
The DNA here is from genome assembly GCF_001879085.1 of Nicotiana attenuata. Lineage (NCBI taxonomy): Eukaryota > Viridiplantae > Streptophyta > Magnoliopsida > Solanales > Solanaceae > Nicotiana > Nicotiana attenuata. The sequence goes on from NW_017672915.1 coordinate 118,581, forward strand.
TTGAAATAAATTTCCTTGTTCTCCAGGTGGGTTCCTGGTACTTGACTTGATACTTGAAGTGAATTCCCTTGTTCTCCAGGTGGGTGCCTGGTACTTGACCTAATACTTGAATGGGTCCCTTGTTCTCTGGGTGGGCGCCTGCAACTCAAAATTTGAAATAAATTCCCATGTTCTCCAGGTGGGCGCCTGCCATTACAATAAAACAGACAAAACAAAGAAACTTTTCTGCCCCAGTTTGATACCGGGAACATCTGTGAGTGTTAATCGAATCCTGTTATCCAAAAAAGCTCTAAGTATTTAAAAGCTAAATCCCATTATCCAGGAGGGCCTTGAAAACTAGAATTAAATCTCATCTTAAGAGTGAAAACTTGAAATTCTATTTCCTATAGGTAAGACTTACGCTAAATTTCATTATCTATGAGGGTCCGAAAAACTTAAAACTAAATCCCACTATCCAAGAGGATCCTGACAACTTAAAACTACATCCCATTATCCAGGAGGGTCCTGAAAACTTGAAATTAATCCTATTATCCAGGAGGGTCCTGAAAACTAAAATTAAATCCCATTATCCAGGAAGGTCCTGAAAACTAAAATTAAATCTCATCTTAAGAGTGAAAACTTAAAAGCTAAATTCTATTTCCTAAAGGTAAAACTTATGCTAAATCTCATTATCTATGAGGGTCCTAAAAACTTAAAACTAAATCCCATTATCCAGGAGGGTCCTGACAACTTAAAACTACATCCCATTATCCAGGAGGATCCTGAAAACTTGAAATTAAATCCCATTATCCAGGAGGGTCCTGAAAACTAAAACTTAAATCACATTATCCAGGAGGGCCCTGAACTTAAAGAAAGCTAAAAACTCTTCTGACTAGGGAGAATGCCTAGGAGGTAATGGTCATTTCAACTAGGGGAACGCCTAGCAAGTAAAAACCTTCTCAAACAACCTTTGTGCTAACCGGATTTGGGCACTGCACTTGGAAAATTCAAGCTTCCAAGCTTTGATTTGGACATAATCTTCGTCCCTGTTTCAAACAAAGAAAACTTGTGAGTTTAAACATGGTGGTTGGTTTGTGGCCTTGACTTTGAGGGCGATTTCTCCTTCACTTGCCATGATAAATTTGATTTCAACTTAAATACCTTGCTTGTTTATTGACTAACCACTTTCTCTGTCACCCTTATCATAATAAATACCTCTGATCTGTTCACACCCAATACTCTCTATCGGTCGCATTGTGCTCATGAATTGACATATACCGAACCTTTGCATTTCACATGAATCCCAAAGCACGTCAATTGTCACCAACACAGTGCACATACTACTCTTTCCTGACTTAAACCACTTTGATGTACTAGCCAGACTCCGCTTTATGCAATTGGAAAGCTAGTAGCAGATTTTGAAGTCATTTCTCACTTGTTTTGATAGAACAGACTCAAGAAGAGGACTTAAACAAATTAAGAGGAACATAGTAAGGGGACAATGGAAAGAAATGATATCTAACAGGAAAATCACCCAGTAGAAACTTATCAGATGTGGATACCAACTCCAATGACCATGACATGCACTTTTGGATTAAGTGGCCTAATCTGTCAAGCAAATCTAATATTCAACTCTTATTGTACCTCTTCGCCGTGAAACTGGGCTTCAATACTCTGATTATCCTATCTAATTCATGGTCCTTATTTGACTTATAGTGCCAGAAGGGTTTTCACCATCAAGCCTCTCTCATTTTGTTCTTTCTCTCAACTTACCGCCGCCTTATGGTGCCTGTGAAGGTTTTCACCGATAAGACTCTCTCATTTTTGTTCATATGCTCCGGCATGTCTAGCTCGGTACTCTCAAAGATTATCTGAGAGGTCTTTTTTGGACTGTAATGTGGCTTTTGGAAAGGGTTAGAAAGAAAGGATATCATAAAGGCTCAAAATAACTAAGATAACAGGGTTAATTTATTTACAACTTTTGGAATTCATTTCAAAACTTTGCCCCAATTTCTAAAACAAGAGAATTTGATTCTAAGAAAAACCGCCCCACTCTTGACTTCGTGGGATTATGAAATATTTCATTTGGTGCGACCGAACCGTAAGACTGCCTACGTATCTTGTGGTGACAAGAATCAGGTCGAACGTAGTTCAAAATACTACTTTTTGTTACTATTTTCCTTTTTCCTTTTTCTTTTTTCTTTTTTCTTTTTTCTTTTTTCTTCTCTTTTTTTCTTTTTTTTCTTTTTCCCTTTTTTTCTTTATCTCTATTTTTCTTTTTTCCTTTTTTTTTGAATTTCCTTTTTGGAATGAACTCTCTAAAACAAACCTATGGGGACATGAACCTTTTTTTTTCGTATGACTCTAACTTGTTTCCAAAAGAGAGGAGGTAAAAGAAATCAACACAGGCTCAAAGGGTATCCAAGGGTATAAAGTGCTTGGGTAGCTGAAAGAGGGCCTCCCAATCCCTGAAAAATGCTAAGTACTGTGAGCACGTGATTTTTGCCTTATATGAATTATTCCTAAAAATTCAAACAAAATGATTTCTTTATTATTTTACAATTTTTGTGAATTTTTTGTTATTTTCTGATAATTGTTGCATTTTATTAGTGTTTTTTTTAATTCATATGAAAAATATAAAAAAAATAATATATTTGGCATTTGTATTTAGGATCTAATTTCATATTTTAGGATTAATTAGTGGTTAAGTTATTTTTAGAACAAAATACAAAGAAAATAACAAAAATAGTCCGCTTTGCATTTTTTCTTTTAAAAAAATTTAATTGTTGAAATTGGCATGATATTACTCTTAAATAGGATTTAATCAACTTTGTAGGACTTCATTAGCTTAATTTTGGAAATAGATTAGGTTTCATTCTAATTTTGCATTTAATAAAATCAAAAATATAAAATACAAAAATCAAATAAAAACAAAGAAAAGAAGAAAATAAACAAAACAAAAGAGTTGAAATAATAAACAAAAGGGTTGGCCAGTTCAGGCCATTTTTCATACAAAGGCCCAAAAGCCATAACCCCAGACCCAATTCCACCCCTAAACCCGTTCAAAATCACCCAGTCCAAGCCCAAAAACACCCCCACCCGGTCCAGCCTTTAACTACCCCAAACGGTGCCGTTTAATGGGATATTAATCACGACCGTTGGATCTCAGCAATCCAACGGTCCGGAACTAACCATGATGTCGGGTATATAAGTGTTTTAACTCCCCCCTACCCCTCGATTCGCCCTCTCCTACCCTAAATCAGAGAACATATCGTCTCCGCCACTCTCCGCCATGAGCCGCCGGCCGAAAATCGTCTCCGCCGGCGGCGCTCACCTAATAGCCCCCAAAAATTTACCATAGCCTCTTCTAGACTTCCCCTTTCCATATCCAAACTCCTCTCCCCTCAAATCCTACCCAATCCCCTCAAATCTACCAAACCCTAGGCGCCGCCACCACCGTGCACGGCGGCGCCGGCTCCAAACGATTCCAAAATAACACCACAGCATCCCCTAGCCTCCCTCTTCCTAAACCCTCAACCAGTTTCCCTCAAATCTCACCAGTCCTTCACGAATCTTGGATCTAGGGTTCTGCGGTTGGGGCTGTTCGAATTTTCGGGGTCAGCCAAAGCTAGATTGGTTTTCAAATCATGTTATGTGTTTGTTCTTGATAATAACAAACACATAACAGTATCTGAAGACCAAAATTCGAGATTAGGCAAATTCAAACTTTCAAAATCAGTAAGGTCTTTTCCTTTTTTATTTGATTCTGTTTGTTTTCGATTTTGTTGTGATAATTGTTAGTCAGTGAGTTTTGGTTCGAATTCTCCTTGTTTTTGTTCTGTGGATTTTCGTAGGCATTAATTTCCTGAGTTTGTTTATTCTCGTTCAACTCAGTATTTCGTCCCTTTTAAGAATAATTTAGGGCATTAATTTGATTTGATTTTGTCTTGTTCTTGATTTGGTTTGATTTCTGATTTGAATTTACGAGTAAATCAGTGAGTTATTTTGTTTTGTTTATAATATAATTTCTGATTGGATTCGATTTTCGTTCTTGAATCAAAAATAGGGTCAATTAGGTTTGATAGGTTGATTCTGTGATTGTTTAAGTAATTGGTCTAAGTAATTGATGTGGATTTTGATTAGTATTGTTCTTAGGTTTGTTCTTTGCTTATCCATGTTTCAGTATAATTGTTAGTTTACTTCAGTCAATTTCAATTAGTTTAGGTGTTTGGATATAGCTGATTAACTCTTAGTTTGGTAGTCAATTGATTATGGTTCAGTTAAAAGATAGTTTAGTAGGTAATTTTAGAGGTGTTCAAGGGCAGTTAGGTATTCCTAAATAGAAAGAATGTTGTGTTTAAGACTAGAACCAACTAGAATCTTCTAGGACCTTCCAAAGTAGGGCTTTAGTGTAAATTTCAGTAATTTTAGTGGGATAACTTGAGTAACAAGCCAGAAAATAGACGGTTAAGAAGAAAGAAGTTAAGGACTAATAGTGTAAATAGAAAATGGAAGGGTTTGCTCTCATTTTGCCTATAAAAAGGCAGTACGATACTGCTTGTTTTAAAAGTTTTTTGAGCTCCAAAATTCCCCCCCAATAAAGTGCCCCTAAGTTTAGACTATGATTTTGAAATTCAACATTCAAAAAGACCCAAACAATAAGAAACCTCTAGAAAAACACGAAAAAGAAACACTGTTTCCCATTAGGGTTACTTAACTAGAATCTTATATCTAGAAAGCTCAATCCAAATTACTGATGTTTAAATGTGAAGATTGCATTAGTTATACTCAGTGGAATTTCTTATGGTTTGTTGCAGTTTTGTAAAAGCTTTGGGTTCAACTTGCGAGGTTCGTTATGCTTATATCACGTTGGTTTTAGTTTAAACTGTTAGCCTCCATTCGATTTCAAACACGTCCGGACCATTGAATTCATTTTCGGAACTTCCGTGATATTGTTCCCTGTTTGCTTCCACACTTTTTGTAGTTGTACACTGCTGCTTTCATTGCTTGTGCCCTAAGTGACCTTGTCCTTTCCATTTCTTTTTACTTCAGTACACATTCCGAGATTTACTTGAGTGTACCTTGAGCGTGAAATAATAGAAATGAGACTACTTGCTTACTCTTCTTGAAAGATGTGTGTGTTCAGTGTTTCTATGTTACGATAGTATATTAAATTATTTGCCATGTTTAGCTTATTTTAAGATTTGAGTTTACTTGTCAACTATAGACTGAAATTGGACTGATTAATTGGCTATGGCGATATTAGACTGTGAAACTCTGGATCTAATGTTTATTCGCTCTAAACTAATAGTCTCAACGAAGTGTGGTTAGATTTCTGTCATCATTGTAGTTTATGATTGGAAATTGAGTAAAAAAAAGAGTTAGAACATAGATTCCTGCTTATACTAAGTCCAGGCACGATAACATTTTCTCGAGTAACAATTCCAGAAGTTCAGGTTTAATAATGTTAGCGTAATTCACTCTGAAAATGAGTAGTATGCCTTGTGTTATCAAATCATGGTTGCCAGTTCGTTTACTTTAAATTGATACCTCCCTATCAATCATATTGATTCTAAACGTTTGCAGTAAGTATTAGGTATAATTTGAGCAATTTAAAATGAATGCTGCATTGTTCTTGTTATTTGAGGTTAATGCTCTAATAGATTAAGGCTTGATAGCATATCTCTGAATCATTTGGTTTCAATATCTGCTGATAGTCAATTCCGTCCAGTGTTAGCCCATTCCTCTTTGGGGCTGGCATTGGGCCTGAGTGCTTGGACGGCCCTCATAAGCTAGGCTGCTTAATTTCGCCTTCTGTTTGGACTGATAGGCGGCCCAATGTGATAGGGATCCAATTCGCCATAAGTTCTGATAATTGAAATATAGCATTGGACTGCTACACCATGCATTATTGGGGTTAATTTGAATTGTAGAAATAATAATAGATAGAAGAATAATAAGACCTCTTAGGACATCCTTTTAAAATAAATGAAGTGTGCCCCGACAAACAAAACACGTAAATTGCGGGGCCCTCAATGAATGTATATATTAAAATGCTTAGACTTCGGGATGAGCTGTTTAGCGAATTTCACGGCTTTCCCCAAAGATAATAACACGTTAGCTACTTTAGGCACGTATTTTAAATAATTTTACCATCCTAAATACGGGTGCACATTTATGTGACCCAAATCCAAATCCCAATGAAGTCGAAACGTGTCAAAAATTACGGATGCATTTATGTGACGCAGTTCAAGATGTGTTTTCACGATGTTGCAATTCTCTTAAAATAATAATAATAATAAAAGTGGTTCAAAGTTAAAAAGCACATAGGTTAAAACATGTACTAAAATCAAATAAATAAGCCAAATATGACAGTTGAGCGACCGTGCTAGAACCACGGAGCCTGGGAATGACTAACACCTTCTTCCAGGTTAACAGAATTCCTTACTCGGATTTCTGTTTCGCGGACTGTTAACAGAGTCATAATTTCCTTGGTTCGGGATTCAACCGGTGACTTGGGACACCATTAATCTCCTAAGTGGCGACTCTGAAATCTTAATAATAAATCCCGTTCCGATTGTCCTTTAATTGGAAAAACTCCTTTACGCCCTTTCAGGGGTGTTAGAAATAAAAAAGGAGGTGTGACAGCTCTGGCGACTCTGCTGGGGACACAAACCCAGAACTTCGGTTCAGGGTTTAAGAATTCGAGCTTAGAATTATTTTTATGTTTGGCTTTATCTGATTTTCCTACATGTTTCCATGCCTTTTGTGCTAAATGCTTTACCGCTTTGATATTATTTGAACTGTATATATAAACTGTGCTGAAACCCTTCTCTTCTCACCCCCGGGGATGTGCTTACTGGTTGAGACTCCCTATTCTGTTAGTGTCATACCTTGAAATAAGAAAGAGGCCGGACAAGTTACTAAGTCGAACGATCCCGCGGGTCCCCGGTACGTAGCCCCCTCCTCGACTCGAGTTGTCCGCTCGGGTACATAGTCTAGAACCTATACCCAGGTTTTGAACCTAGAATAACTTGACCTCATGCCGGATCCCTAGTAGGAACGCTTATTTGCATCACGTGCATTTTGACTTAGGGGACTCAACACAGGGGTTGGGTCCGTCTAGGACAGGTGTACCCGGAATAATGGACCATCCTGATGCATCCTACTTGTGCATTTATCTGTTTTGGACTCGCATGCTGACCGGCTTTGAATATCTGGGAAAAATTGAAAAAAACAAAAAGAAAAAAAGAGAAAATAGCAGTGTGGAGAGTTAATTACCTATATTAGAAAAACCAATGTCCAAGTAGTGCCGAAATGCTGTCGGATTTTTGAGAAAATGAAAGAAAAAAAAGAAGAAAAGTTTGTTTTTAGTTTGTTTTGTTTGCCAATGGAAAAGAAAAACAAAAAAAAGAGTTTTATTTTAAAATTAGTTTGTTTATTTGCCACTGAAAAAGAAAATATAAAAAAGAATCTTGCTTTCAGAAATAGTGTATTTGCCAACAAAAACAAAAGAGTCTTGTTTTCAAAAATAGTTAGTTTTATTTGCCCGAACTACGCAGGTTTGATTCTCACTGGATGTGAGATACGTAGGCAACCCCCATGGGGTCCAACCTCCCCTTTGCAAAAATAGCCAAAAATACCAAGACTTTAACTTTTTGTCAAAATAAGTCGGGTGCCGCCATTCTTGTTTAAAATAAGCCAAATGTCCCCAAAAAGGGCGCCGGAAGGCTATTTTTGCAAGAACACCCACCCTAAGTCAATTTCAACGGTTAGCAGGCACAACCTTAAAACCTTCTCCCCGAAGTGCTGAAAGGCCGTAACTGCAAAACCGGCCATTTGTTTTAAATTGGAAATTTGAACACAAAATAATGTCATTTTTCATTGTTAGGTCAAAATAAGTGATTAAGTCACCTTAATAAATGTGCAGGATGAGCACGACTCAAAATGAACCTTTTTCAATCATGCATAAAATCCCTTTGGAGTTGCGTCTGTGGTGGAACGACTTAGGAGGAGAAGGGCAAGATGAAGTCAAAAAATATTTGAAAGGGCTTACCGGTTTGTTGGAGATTGTGCCTCGGGGAGACATCATCAGAGCATTGGTCACATAACGTCTTCCATTTCTCGGACTTTGAGTTAACCCCGACACTAGAGGAAATAGCTGGCTACATCGGAAAAGATGAGGTTCCTTTAAGGCATAAGTACTTAGTGGCCCCAAGAACTGTAGTTGTGCACAGATTCTTAGACTCACTGAAAATAAGCAGGACGGTCCACAACGCAGATTTGGCAAACGACTTTTGTACTCCAAACTTCATATATCACAGATATGGCCACATAGGAGGTTTCAACAACCCGGAAAACAAGATATGTAGCAAAGGGAAGCGCCAAAAATGGGAGGAGCACAGACGTTTTGCTTTTATGGTAGTTTTTCTGGGGATTGTGGTATTTCCGAGGAAAGACGGAAACATTGACATAAAAATAGCCGGGGTCGTCAGCACTCTACTCAGTCAAGCCAAAAGCACTCTTGCGCCCAAGATATTAGCCGAAATCTTCCACGCTCTTACAGCCTGCAAAGCCGGGGGAGACTTCTTCGAGGGGTGCAATTTACTGTTGCAAATGTGGATGACCGAACACTTGTGCCGTCGTCCTCAATTCCTAAGTTATGGGTCTACAAAGAAGACATGTATAGAAGAGTTTTACACAAGGATTAAGGGAATCAGCTTGCCCGAGGGATTCACGGGCTGGACTTCATACTTTCGGTCCCTCACTACTAGTCAAATAGAGTGGACATTTGGATGGTTGCCTGTCGATGAAATCATATATATGCCAGCAACGGGGCCGCACTTCCTTTTGATAGGTCTTAAGAGCATCCAGCCTTTTGCCCCGTATCGGGTTTTAAGGCAACTCGGGAGGTGCCAAATAGTGCCAAAAGACGGCGATCTTAGTGCTCAGGTAGTTGAATTTAGCCCTGACGGATAATTCCCTGAAGCAAGAGTCCGCCAGATCTGGAATGAATGCCAATACTTAAAAGCGGATACTTGCGTACAGAATCGGGCCAAAGGCGAAGTGTCGCCAGGATACCTTGCTTGGTATAGGAGAGAATATGAGCATGAAAGGCCAGCTAAAAGACCTCACATCCGGGAGTTTGCCGAGTCATCGCAAGAACAGTGGGCTTGGTTAGCTAAAGAAAATGAGTACAGGGCCCGCATAGGAGCATTGGAAAAACAGGTCCAAGACCTCCAGTTTGAAAACAGCGTGCAAGCCGCGGCTGATGAGGGTGAGAGAAAGAAGTTGGCCAAAGAGAATGAAGCCTTACGAGCCCAAATCCAAAAGATGAAGTTAGCGGCCGAAAATCCCGTCAGGAGTGCCAAAGATACAAAGCTTATAGAAAATCTAAGGCAAAAAGTGAATGACTACAGTTTTGACCTCAACAAAGCGGAAAGGGAATTAGCTGGGGTTCGAAAACAATTGGCTAAAAACGCGGAAGAACGGGCCCGCATGGTTAAGCAGTTGAAAGAAGAATACGATAATGAGGTCACAGGATTAAAGAAAAAGGTCATTGCCACAGAGAACAGAATGATCAAACAGGCAAAAGAATTCAAAGTTGAAAGAGAGCACTGCTACATGGCATTGGCACAATTAGAAATGGACTTGCAACAACTCCAGGAACAAAACCAGGTAGCCGAGCAAACTTTGGAGGCTAGGGCCCAACAGATAGGGCGGTTGCTTCAAGAAAAAGGCAGAATCAGAGAGAGAATCTTAACCGTTGCTCACTCCATTACTAGGAAATGCCAAATGTGCGAGAACATGACCCGTACCACCTTCTTTGCATCAGTGATGATATTTGTGAAGCAGATAATGAGTGACCTGGACAGACTTCAAGGGGAACTTGCATATAGGCCCGCGGCGAGACCAAACGATGTCCCGCGGGCACCAGGAGCTTTAATGTATTCATGATTGTCTTTTGAGTCTGTATTTCTTTTTCTACTAGAGTTTGTCATTTGAGTCTGTATTTCCGTTCTACTGGAGTCTGTATTTCCTTTTCATTAAAAGTCAGTCAGTTGATTGAATCTGTGTTTTTGTTTGAAGCTAGAATCGGGATGGTGGAGTCTGTAGTTCTTTTCTGCATCAGAGTCTGGCAGTTGTTTAGTCTGTCCGCTTTGAGTCTTTGTAATAGACGTAGTTGCTATCAATAAAATTGAAATTCCCAAAAAATATTTTGCTTCTATTTTACATTTATTCTTCACGAACTACGCTTGGTCTGATTCACGCGGGGTCGTGATACGTAGGCAATCTCCATAGGATTCGACCGTAACCAAATAATAAAATGGAAAAATAGGAGAGAAAATGCAAAATGAGAGAGCAGCAAGAAACAATGGCAAAATAAAAAGGAAGTGGCACATAGAAATAAGGAAAAGCCGGGATGACGCATGCAACCAAGCAAAGGCATAATAGAAATGATTGACTACTTAGGTGCATTCATTCCCCAAGGTGCAGTTATCTATCTGTTAATGCCCAACCGCTAACAAAGTTGTTGTTGATGAGTTAAGGCAAGTGGTTAAGTTGACTGGCATTCTGGCAACCCATCCCTACAACACCCGCTCTAAGGATAAGTCAAACATGGTCAATCAGGAATTGGAAGCAAGCATTGTCGACCCATCTAGGGAGGAGGAAGTAGTGGACGTTAATGCAATGAAGGAAGAGATGTATAAACTGAAGCAACAAATGGCCGAGATGTACCAGGCCTGGTCGAAGGGACATCCACCACCAGCCTATCCTGCTAACCCTACCTACCTCCCACCACCAGCTCAGCCTCAAGATCCTCCCACAGTGAACTCATCTCCGGTTTTCCCTACTTACCAGCAGTACTACGGAACCACCTCTCAAACACCACCACCTCCACCTCCCAAACAAATGCCTTGCCCTCCACCACCAACTACTCCTGTGTTTGTGGCTCCTCCACCTATCGCATTACACAGGTCTTCTAGCGAACCTTTGTTCCAAACCCATGATAACCGATATTACCCACCCGAAGCCACTTTTCAACCACCAGAACCACGCTCTTACACTCCCCGTCTTGATCTCTCAGCTGAAGAAGAAAAGCCTCCCAAAAATGCTGAGCAAGAGGAAATGATACAGAAGGTTAAGAGCTTAAAACAGTCATTCAGAAATATGCAGGGGCTCGGAGGACAAGTGAGTGTAGCCTACAAGGACCTATGCCATTTTCCTGATGTCCAGTTGCCAGCAGGATTCAAGTTACCCAAGTTTGACATATATGACGGTCATGGTGATCCGGTGGTCCACTTAAGGGGGTTCTGCAGCAAAATGCGAGGAGCTGGGGGAAGGGACGAGTTATTAATGGCTTACTTCAGTCAAAGTCTAAGTGGAGCGGCCTTGGAGTGGTACACATGACAGGATCATGCTCGATGGTACACTTGGGACGATCTGGCCCAAGCATTTGCATGTCATTTCCAGTATAATCTCGAAATTGTCCCGGACCGTCTGTCACTGACTAAAATTGAGAAGAAGCCCGGAGAAAGCTTCAGAGAATATGGTTTCCGGTGGAGAGAGCAGACGGCAAGAGTCGATCCTCCAATGAAAGAAAGCGAGATGGTTGATTATTTCCTGCAAGCTTTGGAGCCTACCTACTATGGTCACCTGGTGTCAGCCGTGGGAAAATCGTTTAACGAGGTAGTGAAAATGGGAAGTATGGTGGAAGAGGGTCTTAAGTCGAACAAGATTATGAGCTATTCGGCAATCAAAGCAACTACCCAGGCTATTCAGAGTGGCACTGGAAGGGTATTGGGAAAGAAAAAGAAAGAAGATGTTGCAGCAGTGGAATCAAGAGCTTGGTCTAGAGGTCCATCACCGTATTATCACCAGCCTCGCTCTCATCCCCAAACCTACCCACACACCCCATATAGCCCACCGGAACACTACTACCCACCTCCTGTCCCCCATTTCTCTGTCCACCATGCCCAAACATACCCCCAACCTCCTACCTATGCGCAATGGCGCGCACCCACCCCACAAAATACCTATCCAGCTCAAAGTACCTATCTATCTCTGAGAGCCAACAGAAATCCCACTGGAACCGGTTTTCGACCCAACCCTGCATTTAAGAATGATAGGCTGCAGAAGAAGAAGACTTTCACTCCATTGGGTGAATCTTACACCACCTTGTACCACAGATTGAGACAGTTAGGCATGTTGAGTCCGATTGAATCCAAATTGCCAAATCCTCCCCCAAGGAATCTGGACCACTCTGTGAGTTGTGAGTATTGCTCAGGTGCTCCGGGACATGACACAGAAAAATACTGGCACTTGAAAACGGCCATCCAGGAGCTCATTGATATCGTCGAATTGAAGTTCAAGCCCCAGAGACGCCTAACATCATGCAGAATCCATTGCCAACCCATCACGAGACCCATATGATTGAGCTAGTACAAAAGGGAGAGCATAAGAAGCCTTCACAAACTGTAATGATGATCAGGGCTAGTAAGGATATATCGCATGAGAAACTAACAAGGGGAAAGCATTGATCAAGGTAGAAGAGACAATTAGCAAACCAGTTGTGGTGGTAAAGAAGGAGCTTTTGAGCAGTGTTGCAGAAAAACAAGAACCAGCTAAAGTGGTAGTGTCGGGGGCAGCTGTCAAGCCCGTTGTGATTGTAAAAGGGGCTCGCATAGAGCCGGTTATCATCAAGCCAGTGACTCAGTTACCAGTAATCAGTGAAAAGGCCGTCCCATGGAATTACGGCCGAGTGACAGTGACGTATAAGGGGAAGAAGGTAAGGAAGAAGTTTGTGAAACCCATGGGCTGACTCGCTCAGGAAGATGCTTTGCTCCTGACGAGCTGAGAAAGGCTAAAATCACCAAAGATAATCCAGTACCAGTAAAGAAAGCTGTAACTGAAGAAGAGGCAGAAGAATTCTTGAAGAAGATGAAGGCACAAGATTATTCCATTGTAGAACAGTTGAGAAAGACCCCGGCACAGATCTCATTGCTATCATTACTGATCCACTCAGATGAGCACCGCCAGGCATTGATGAAAATTTTGAATGAAGCCCATGTTCCTGATAAGATTTCTGTGAACCATTTAGAGAAAATAGCAAACAATATTTTCGAGGTCAACAGGGTTACGTTTTCTGATGATGAGCTGCCTTTGGAAGGCACTGAGCATAATAGAGCACTCTACCTCACGGTGAAATGTGAAGACTCTGTGGTCACCCGGGTGCTAGTTGATAACGGGTCCAGTGCAAACATCTGCCCTCTCTCCACCTTGGAAAAGTTAAAGGTGGACAGTGAGAGAATCCACAAGAATAGTATTTGCGTGCGAGGATTTGATGGAGGATGAAAGGACACAGTTGGGGATATAGTGTTGGAACTGACGATAGGTCCGGTTGAATTTACTATGGAGTTCAAGGTGCTCGACGTGGCTGTTTCTTACAATCTCTTGCTAGGCCGACCCTGGATTCATGCGGCAAAAGCAGTGCCATCTACCTTGCACCAGATGGTCAACTTCGAGTGGGACAGGCAAGAGATTGTGGTGCATGGGGAAGATAGTTTGTGTGCTCTGGGTGGTGCCATTGTGCCTTTTATAGAAGCTGAGGACGACAAAGGTCCATGGGTTTATCAAGTCTTTGATACGGTATCGGTTTAAAAGATCCCAGAAGGGGAGTGTATTCCTGTGCCAAAGGTAGCTGCTGCATCCGTCATGGTTGCGTCGGAAATGCTGAAGAACGGATTTGTACCTGGAAAAGGCTTGGGTGCTTCTATACAAGGCATCGTACAACCGGTATCCCTTCCTGGAAACCTGGATACTTTTGGTTTAGGCTTCAAGCCCACTGCTGCAGACATAAGGCGAGCTAGAAAAATGAAAAAGAAAGCATGGACCCTTCCAAAACCTATTCCCCGCCTTTCCCGTTCCTTTGTCAGGCTTGGTACTAAGAAGCGCCTAGCAACAGCAATGCCCATTGGTGTGGTTAATCCCGACAAGGAGCTGATCGAGAGGTTTGAAAAGTTGTTTGATGAGGTAAAAGTGTTGGAGGCCAGAGAAGGTCTAAGCAAGGCAGATGTTCAGTTCGTGAGGCCCCAGGCAAAGCTTAACAATTGGGAAGCAACTCCCCTTCCTACCCGGAGGGAGTCTTGGTAGTTAGTTTTGATTTCCTTTCAGTTTAATCTGGATTATTTCCAAGGTTGTAATTCGGATGCTATGTTCCGTCTGTTTGGATGAGTTAAACCTTGTTATCTTAAATGTTAATGAAATGCAATTTCCCTCCTTTTTCATTCCTAATAGTCTTCATTTTGTCTTTCTTTTCCTTCTTGTACAGTCCCTTTTACGCTGGTCTCAGTGATGTGTCATGCATGAGGAGTCTTCGGCCCAGTCTTAAATGCCAATCTAACTCCGAAATAATCATACAAGAAATTGAGTGTGATGACAAAATAGAATATGATGATGAGGAAGCTTTTGAGGAAATCAGTAAAGAATTAAGCCATTTTGAAGAAAAACCCAACCTAATCTGAATGACACAGAGGCAATCAAGTTTAGGGATCAGGAGAATGTACGGGAAATGAAATAAGTAGTCCATTTGGAACCCC
>NW_017672915.1:134256-160852 GCF_001879085.1 Nicotiana attenuata
TGCTCTGCTAACAAGCTGCCAGTAAGGCCTAGGCCCAAGTCCAAACGTGAGGGGACTTAGCACGAACTTGGGCCATCGTATCAGACCTCTTGAGGCCCAAATGTCCTGGGAATAGGCTATTATACAACTCTAAGAACTCTCACAAACGGGTTAATTAATTCAAATCAGTCCAGTTGATGATGCATGATTTAATTTAAGTAAAACTACTGATATTAACCACTGACATGCAATTATTTTTTTTTTCTATGTTGAAATAATGAGCTTAAGGAAACGAAACAGATGACATCTAAACTGGTATGCTGATATTAACTACTGTAATACAAAAACTGTTTGAAAAGCACACTTTAGCTTTGAAATGGAGATTGAAACGGGCTGATCTCTCAATCAATTATGTATTCAAACCTATTCTGATTTTCTATGTTTAACAGAGTGCTAAATTGAAACCAGTACCAAACTATACTAATTCTACAGCTGATCGCCACAAATTAACAGTTCAAAACAGTCCCGTTAGGTACAAATTACACAGTCCGAGTTTCATTTAAACATAGATTTAAGCAGACTTCATTATGCAGTACATATCATTAATATCTACTTAATTACAAATGCATCGTCCAGC
Source organism: Nicotiana attenuata (assembly GCF_001879085.1). NCBI lineage: Eukaryota > Viridiplantae > Streptophyta > Magnoliopsida > Solanales > Solanaceae > Nicotiana > Nicotiana attenuata. The sequence continues at coordinate 134,873 of NW_017672915.1, forward strand.
AAACAATCAGTTGAATATTTTTCGTTTCATGCCCAATCTCGATACTACATCAATTTTGGAGTCCAAGTGTGTGTACCTGGTGAACAGAATGGGGGAAGAAGAAGAGAGGATCAGCAGCTCAGAAAATCAGCAAAGGTAATCCAACAGTAACACAGAAATCAACACAGCCAATTTTTCAGCCCAGAAGTGACTCAGTAATTCCAGAAATATTTTAAACCAAATGAAACTGATGTATCAACCCCAAAACAGCATCCAAATACCCAGAAATGAACACAGGAAAGCAAACACTCAAACTAAGATCACAGTTGACTCGAATCTCCCAAATCCACTGCCTAGATGACTCAAACTGTCTTCAATCCTCAAATATTGAACAAAACCCAAGGAAATTCAAGTAGCTTTCATCCTATACGAGCTAGGGAATTGAATTTAATGATTAAATCTGAAAATGACCTAGATAACACTAATGTAACAGTAATTTTTTTTGGATTTTTCTATTAGATTTCTATTGTTTTTGGATTTTGAAGGTTTGAATTTCAAATCAGATCTGAAATTGGAGAGGACGTTTTGGGGGGGGGGGGATTTTGGAGCTCCTAAAACTTGTGAATCAAGGCAAATGAATGCCTATTTATAGATGAACTTAGGGTCCAACTTCAGATTTTCCCTTTACCCATTAGTCCCTATTTTAATTCTATTTTTACCCTTTATTTTCTGACTTGTTACACAAGTAACTACCCTAAGTTTACTGAAATCTGCACTATAGTCCATCCTAGAAGGTTCTATACCCATTACAATTCCTATTCTACCCTTACTTTACTTCAACAATTACCAAATCTGATTAAACTACCCTTTTCCCATGCCTAAACTACCCTTAGCATCCCCTGAAATTACTGACCAAGTTAAACTAGTCCACCAGCTATAACCAAACAATCTATTTCTAGGGCTAATCAAACTAGACAAATTAGCTAATCAAGAGGTTGGAACAATTAAAATCAAATTGCAGTAAACAACTATGAGTCGACTAACTGAACCTAAAATCAGACCACTTAAAACGTATATGAATACTGGGAACAGTATTGACATGAAGAACAAAACTTAAGCTAGATCCTGAACATGGAATTACTAATGCAATTACTGAATTAAACTAAACTAAACTAATTAATTACCACTAACCAATAATAACAGTAAAGGATCAAATACTAAAGAAAAAATTGAAACCAAAAGTGCCCTAAAGAATTTAAGACTATCCAAACATATTTAAACAACCAATTAAACTAATGTCTAACACAGGGTTAACCAAAACAAAAGCTAAAATAAAAATAAAACAATTGCAAGAACAGAATAAATAAAAATATATTGAACCCAAAACTCAAAACAGAATCAATGGTAGAGAAGGAAAAAAAATTTAAACGAGGAAGAGAGAAAAGAACAAACTCACTGATATGCCTTCTCTTGATCGATTCTCGAGATTGATTGTTGTTAATGTTATATGTTTATTTTGTTAAAATAAACATATCACATTACCAAAAATCATCTGAGTACTGAAAAACTCCCAAAACAGTGTTGACTTGAAAACCCTAGATCTAAAAATATTAAGGTTTCGCTCGGATTTGAAAGATTCTAGTTGCGGATTTTGGAAGAGGAGAGTGAGGGGAGTGTATGGTGTTAAATTGAGGCCATTTGGTGGTGGCGCCGCCGTGGGCGGCGGAGGCGGCGCCACTATTTTCGAATATTTGAGCAGATTGGCTAACATTCGAGGGAAACTATTTGGGGTATTGGAAAGAGGAGAGGAAGGCGGTTTAAGGGTGTTCGTTCGGAGGCAGTTGGAGCTCCGCCGCCACCGTAGGCGATTTCCGACGGCGGACAGCGGCGGAGGGTGGTGGCCTGAGAGTCTCTAGGGTTTGGGGGTGAGAGACGGGTGACGAGGGGGTAGGGGGGTGTGTTTGGACATATATATATTAAGCGACCCTAGCTTCCTGGCCGTTAGATCATGAAACCTCGACGGCCAGGATTGATTAAGGCCAAACGGGGTCGTTTTGGGTGGTAAGTGGGACCGGACCGGGCTGGGGTGATTTGGGCTGGACTGGGAGACCGGGTTTGGGAGAGGGGTTTTTCTTTTGGGCTGGTTATTTTGACTGAAATGGCCCAATTTTGGCTCTATATTAATCAACCCTCTTTTAATGCCTTTTTTTTTCTTTCTTTTTTTTTTTTAATTTGTTTTTATTCAGCTCATTTTCTGATTTTCATTTTTATATTTTGATTTTATTAAATGCTAAATTAAAATGTAAACTAGAACACATTAAAACTAAAAATGCAAAAAGGACCACAAATAACTCAACTACTAATTAATCCTAAAAATGTGAAATTAAATTCTAAATGCAAATGCCAAGTATTTGTATTTTTTTATATTTTTCATATGAATAAAAAATGCACAAATAAATGCAAACAATTAACAGAAAATAACACAAACTTCATAAAATTGCAAAGAAATCATTTTGTTTGGAATTTTGGGAATAATTCATACATAGGGCAAAAATCACGTGCTCACAGCTGCCCCTCTTTGCTCGGAAACATGAAAAGTTTTCGGGCAAAGATAAGTGAGCAAATACGAGCGATTTTTGCCCGTTCGAACCTTCCGTGTGAAGCAATTTTGAAAACCGTTTGACCGAACCCTGCTTCAAAGGTTGCCTACATATCCTTGGCTGTAAATGAACCAGGTCAGTGTAGTTCTGGAGGGTTTGGTAGCTGGGACTACCAGGAGCTGTGATTTCAGTGCTGTTGCTGCTGCTACTGCTCGCTGACCTCCTTATTACACCGAGTAAAAAATAAAAAGAAGCTAATCTAAGCTATGATCTATGAATTACAAGAATAGTCCTATCTATGTCTTCTAACTTGCTCTTTGTGTTGCCTTGAACTTGTATTCTTCCGCTGGTATTCTTGCGTTGTTGCCTTGCATTGTGATTGGAGATGTTTCGCCATTCCTCCGAGTGATGCTTGACCGCTGACATTTGAAATGTATTCCCTACTCTCCAGGCAGGCTCCTGACTGCAACGCTTGAAAAAGTATTCCCTTGTTCTCCAGGTGGGCTCCTGACTGCAACAAAACAAACAAAGAAAATTTTCTGCCCCAGTTTGGTGACTGGGTACAACATGTTATCAAATATCAAAAATTAAAAGCTAAAATTGAATTACACTTCCCTTGTTCTCCAGGTGGGCGCCTGACTGCTGAAACTTGAAAAGTATTCCCTTATTCTCCAGGTGGGCTCCTGATTGCTGAATTTGAAAAGTATTCCCTTGTTCTCCAAGTGGGCTCCTGACTGCAACAAAATAAACAACAAAGAAAATTTCTGCCCCAGTTTGGTAACTGGGTACAGCATGTTATCAAATATTAAAAATTAAAGCTAAAATTGAATTGCACTTCCCTTGTTCTCCAGGNTCTATATTAATAAGAATTTAAAAACTAAAACTTGAATTGTAATACCTCTGTTCTCCAGGCGGGCTCCTGACTGCTGAAACTTGAAATGTATGCCTCTGTTCTCCAGGCAGGCTCCTGATTGCTGAATCTTGAAACGTATGCCTCTGTTCTCCAGGCGGGCTCCTGATTGCTGAAGCCTGAAAAGTATTCCCTTGTTCTCCAGGTGGGCTCCTGATTGCTGAACTTGAAAAGCATTCCCTTGTTCTCCAGGTGGGCTCCTGACTGCAACAAAACAAAGAAAATTTTCTGCCCCAGTTTGGTGACTGGGTACAATATGTTATCAAATATTAAAAGCTAAAATTGGAATTGTACTTCCCTTGTTCTCCAGGTGGGCTCCTGACTGCTGAAACTTGAAAAGTATCTCCTTGTTCTCCAGGGGGCTCATGATTGCTGAAACTTGAAAAGTATTCCCTTGTTCTCCAGGTGGGCTCCTGACTGCAACAAAATAAACAAAGAAAATTTTCTGCCCCAGTTTGGTAACTGGGTACAACATGTTATCAAATATCAAAAATTAAAAGCTAAAATTTGAATTGCACTTCCCTTGTTTTCCAGGTGGTCTCCTGACTGCTGAAACTTGAAAAACATTCCCTTGTTCTCCAGGTGGGCTCTTGACTGCAACAAAATAAACAACAAAGAAAATTTTCTGCCCCAGTTTGGCAACTGGGTACAGCATGTTATCAAATATTAAAAAAGCTAAAATTTGAATTGCACTTCCCTTGTTCTCCAGGTGGGCTCCTGACTGCTGAAGCTTGAAAAGTATTCCCTTGTTCTCCAGGTGGGCTCCTGACTGCAACAAAATAAACAACAAAGAAAATTTTCGGCCCCAGTTTGGTGACTGGGTACAGATGTGAGTGTTAAATTAAATTATTCTACCAAGAATATGAAAGCTAAGTCCTTCTATCCAGGAAGGTCCTGATAACTTCTAATAATTATGAACCTAAGTTATATCCTCTAGAGGTATTACCCCCACTACATTTGTTGTCTAAAAGGTCTTAAACTACTCCCCATTATCCAGATGGGTCCTGACAACTTCTAGTTAAAAGATAGTTTTAACCTAAGTTATATCTACTGAAGGTACGACTCCCACTATATCTTGTTATCTAAAAAAACTTTAAAGCTACGTCCCATTATCTAGGAGGGTCCTGAAAAATTAAAACTCAAGTCTCATCTTAAGTGCGCCAATTCTACGGCTGAATTATACTATCCTACAACAGTATCTTGTTACCTAAGGAGATCTTAAAACTGTGTCCCATTACTCAGGAGGGTCCTGACCGCTCCTAATTAAATCCTATCTTAGACAACCTATGTTCTTTAGGATACCTTTGTGCTAAATTATGCTACTTATGATTGTTTGGAAATTAAAACTAAGTCCCATTTTTCAGGAGGGTCCTGAGAGTTTCCAGTCATACCTGTTTGGGTGCTTGCTTTTCTTACGGAGGTTTTCTCCGAAATGAACGAAAACTTTCTGCCCCTGTTTCAATCAAAGAAAAATCTTGTCAATTTTAAAAATGTGGTGGTTGGTTTGTGGCCTTGAACTCTGAGGGTGATTGCTCCTTTTCTTCCCATGATCGCTGATTCCATTTGAAGATCTTGCTTGTTTGGTGACTAACCACTTTCCTCTGTCATCTTTACCCTTGAAAATACCTCTTCTCCATTCAGACCCAACACCCTCTATCTGTTGCATTGCTCATGAACTGGCATCTACCCAACCTTTGTGTCTCGCATGAATCCCAAAGCATGTCCATTACCCCCACTCTGTGTATACGCTGTTCTTTCTTGACTTAACCACTGGCTTCGTCCTTGAGGTCTGTTGCTCCTTCATTTTGGTTTCCATTCGACGACCTTGCTCATTCCTTGACTAACCCCTTCCTTTGTAAGCCTCAACCCAGAAAACACCTCTTCTCGTTCAGGCCCAATACCCTTTATCTGTTGCACCGCTCGTACCGACATTTACCAAACCTTTGTGCTTCACCTGGACTCCCAAGCATATTAATTGTTACCAACTCAGCGTGTATGTTGTTCTTTCCTGATTTGAATCAACGGCCTTGGCCTCGAGATCTATTGCTCCTTCACTTGCCATACTCCAACAATAACTTTGATTTCTGCTTGGAATACCTTGCTTGTCACTGGTTCACCACCCTTTTTGTCGATCTTTTCACAGAAAATACCTTTGATCCGTTCACCCAAGCACCCTCCATCTTGTTTCATGTTCATGAATTGATATGTACCAAATCCTTGTATTTTACACGAATCCCAAGGCATGTTGACATGTTACCAGCTCAGTGCGTTTGTTGTTCATTCCTGACTTAACGCTTTGATGTGTTCACCAGATCCCGTTTTGTTCAATTGGAAAGCTTGGCGGCAGATTTTGAAGTCATTTCTCACTTGTTTTGACCACACAGACTCAAGAGAAGGAAGTAAATGAAACAAAAGGAACAGAGTGAAGGACAAAGAAAGAGATGATTCCTAACAAGAAGACTACGAAGTAGAAACCTATCAGGTGTGGATACCAACTCTAACGACCATGACATGCACCTGTAGATATTTTGTCAAGCAAAATCTGATGTTCAGCTCTTGTTGTACCTTTTCACCATGAAACTGGGCTTCAGTGCTCCGCTTATCCAATCTGATTCACAATCCTTATTCGACTTGTAGTGCCCGAAGGGTTTTCACCATCAAGCCTCTCTCATTTCGTTCTTTCTCTCAACTTACAGTCGCCTCAAGGTGCCCGTGAAGGTTTTCACCAAAAAGACTCTCTCATTTTTGATTTCTCTCAACTCACTTTGCCTTATGGTGCCCGTGAGGGCATTTATCATCAAGACTCTCTCATTCTTCATTTCCCTTGTTTGGACCGGAGTGTTGCCCCTGATATGGTTCACCTCTACTCGCTTGACTCAGCATCTCTCGAAGATTGATCAGAAGGTCTTTCTTTGGACCGTAATGTGGGCTTTGGGATAGGGTGAGAAAGAAAGGGTATCAAAGGCTCAAAACGATTCAACATGGGTTCAAAATTACAACTTTCGGAATCAGATTTCTCACAACAACCACAACTTCTGCCCCAGTTTCTTTCTTGGGGACTTTTGGAATTTTTATTTGGTGTGGCTGAACCTCAGAGAGAGGCTGCCTACGTACCCTTTCGGGATCGAGTCAAACGTAGTTCAGGGCATAGAAATTACTTTGTTGTTGCAATCTTTCCTTTTCTTCCACTTTCTTTTCTTTCTTTTCATTTCTTCTCTTTCTTTTCTTTCTTTTTTTTCCCTTCATTTTTCTTTTCTTTTTCTTTTATTTTTTATTTTTTATTATTACTATTTTTTTTTTCTTTCCTTCTTTTTTTTTCCTTCTTTCGGATTGTATTTTCTTATTTCTTCACTGATTTTCCTTGCTCGAACTCCCGAGTTGTTATTGATTCCGAAAGAGGGGTACAGAAGAAAATAAATGAGGCTCAAAAGGGGTAACAAAGGATACAGTGTTTGGATAGCAGAACGAAATGCCTTCGTCATTTCAATCTCAAAAATATGCCAAATACAATAAAGTACAATTAAACCAAGAAATCATACATAGTATCGCTTGACCGCATCAGAGTTGATAGCCATTTCTACACATTTCCCTTCCACATCTGTCAAATATAATGCGCCATTGGACAACACTCTGGTTACAACAAATAGCCCCTGCCAGTTCGTGGCGAACTTTCCTTTTGCCTCAGCCCAATGAGGTAGGATACGCCTCAACACCAATTGCCCTACTTCGAATTTCCGCGGACGCACTTTCTTGTTATATGCTCTTGCCATTCTCTGTTGGTACAACTGACCGTGACATACTGCTGCCAATCTCTTCTCATCAATGAAACTTAGTTGTTCCAAGCGGGCTTTAACCTATTCAACATCATCAATTTCCGCCTCAGCGATGATCCGAAGGGACGGGATTTCAACCTCTGCGGGTATTACTGCTTCAGTGCCATACACCAGTGAGTAAGGAGTCGCCCCTACTGAAGTGCGGACAGTAGTGCGATAGCCTAAAAGGGCGAAAGGTAACTTCTCATGACATTGCCTGGACCCCTCTACCATTTTCCGAAGTATTTTCTTGATGTTCTTGTTAGCTGCTTCGACCGCTCCATTCTCCTTAGGACGATATAGGGTGGAATTGCGGTGCGTGATCTTAAACTGCTGACATGTCTCTGCCATCAAATGACTGTTGAGATTGGCCCCATTGTCTGTGATGATTACCTTCGGGATCCCAAACCGACAGATGATATTCGAATGCACAAAATCGACCACTGCCTTCTTGGTCACATATTTGAAGGTTTTCGCTTCAACCCACTTAGTGAAATAATCAATAGCTACCAGAATGAACCTGTGCCCATTTGACGCCGCTGGCTCGATCGGCCCAATGACATCCATTCCCCAAGCAACGAACGGCCATGGTGCCGACATTGTATGCAATTCAGACGGTGGAGAATGAATCAAATCTCCATGTACCTGACATTGATGACACTTGCGTACGAAACTGATGCAATCCCGTTCCATAGTAAGCCAATAATAACCCGCTCGGAGAATCTTCTTTGCCAACACATATCCACTCATATGAGGTCCACAGACTCCCGCATGTACCTCGGCCATGATAACTGTAGCCTGTTTAGCATCCATGCATCTCAATAATCCAAGATCTGGAGTTCTCTTGTATAACACTCCTCCACTGAAGAAAAAGCCGCTCGCCAGGCGTCGAATTGCTCTCTTTTGATCCCCTGTAGCCTGTGCTGGGTACACTCCCATCCGGAGGTATTCTTTGATATCATGGAACCACGGCTCACCATCAAGCTCTTCTTCCACCACGTTACAATAGGCATGCTGATCTCGGACCTGAATCTGTAACGGGTCCACATAAGCCTTGTCTGGATGATGCAACATTGACGCCAAAGTGGCCAAAGCGTCGACAACCTCATTGTGAATCCTTGGAATATGCCTGAAGTCTATTGATTGAAACCATTGACAAAGTTCATGCAAACACTGCCGATACGGTATGAGCTTCAAATCTCGTGTCTCCCATTCACCCTGAATCTGGTGTACCAGAAGATCCGAATCACCCATGACCAAGATTTCCTGGACACCCATGTCTATAGCCAATCTCAAACCCAAGATACATGCCTCGTATTCAGCCATGTTATTGGTGCAATAGAAACGAAGTTGAGCAGTAACAGGGTAGTGTTGCCCTGTCTCGAAAATCAGTACTGCTCCTTTCCTGACACCCTTGGCGTTGGCAGCTCCATCAAAGAACAGTTTCCATCCTGGCTTCTCGACTTGTTCTAATTCTTCAAAATGCATTATCTCCTCGTTAGGGAAGTATGTTTTCAAAGGTTCATATTCATCATCAACTGGATTCTCGGCCAAATGATCAGCCAACGCTTGTGCTTTCATTGCAGTCCGGGTCACGTAGACAATATCAAACTCCGTAAGCAAGACTTGCCATTTCGCCAGCCTCCCTGTGTGCATGGGCTTATGAAAAATGTACTTCAACGGGTCCAACCGAGAGATGAGATAGGTGGTATATGCTGACAAGTAATGTTTCAACTTCTGCGCTACCCAGGTTAAGGCACAACAGGTCCTCTCAAGTTGAGTGTACTTCACCTCATATGATGTGAACTTCTTGCTGAGGTAGTAAATTGCCCGCTCTTTCCTTCCTGTGATGTCATGCTGCCCCAGTACACAACCAAAAGAATTATCCAAAACGGTCAGATAAAGGATCAAGGGTCTTCCCGGCTCCGGCGGGACCAACACGGGTGGATTAGCCAAATACTCCTTAATCTTGTCAAATGCTGCTTGACATTCATCCGTCCATCTGACCGCAACATCTTTCTTTAGCAGCTTAAAGATGGGTTCGCAAGTCGTTGTGAGCTGGGCAATGAACCTGCTGATGTAATTCAATCTGCCAAGCAAACTCGTCACCTCTTTCTTGTTCCTTGGCGGTGGTAGCTTCTGAATGGCTTTGATCTTGGACGGGTCTAATTCAATACCGCGCCGACTCACCACGAATCCCAACAACTTCCCAGATGGGACTCCAAACGCACACTTTGCTGGATTAAGCTTGAGGTTGTACTTGTGGAGTCTCTGGAAGAATTTCCTCAAGTCCTTGACATGATCACATTGTTTTCTCGACTTTATGATCTCGTCGTCAACATAAACCTCAATTTCTCGATGTATCATGTCATGGAACATGGTGGTCATCGCCCTCATATACGTTGCCCCTGCGTTCTTTAACCCAAATGGCATGACCCTGTAACAATACGTTCCCCAAGGCGTGATGAATGTCATCTTTTTCGCATCCTCCGCATCCATCAAAATCTGGTGATAGCCCGCATAACAATCCACGAAGGAACCAATCTCATGTTTGGCACAATTGTCGATCAATATATGGATGTTTGGTAGTGGGAAGTTGTCTTTTGGACTTGCCTTCTTGAGGTCATGGTAATCTACGCACACTCTGGTCTTTCCATCCTTCTTTGGCACAGGCACAACATTGGCTAACCAAGTGGGATACCGCGTGACGCGAATGACCTTTGCCTCAAACTGCTTGGTGACCTCTTCTTTGATTTTCACACTAATATCTGTTTTAAATTTCCTTAGCTTCTGCTTGACAGGAGGGCATGCTGGGTCAGTGGGCAATTTGTGGACCACTAGATCAGTGCTTAAACCTGGCATGTCGTCATATGACCATGCAAAAAATTCTTTGTACTCAAACAGTGTTTTAATTATCTCTTCCCTGAGCTGAGGTTCCAAATGAACACTTATTTTCGTTTCCCGCACAGTCTCCTGATCCCCTAAATTGATTGTCTCTGTGTCATTCAGATTAGGTTTGGGTTTTTCTTCAAAATGGCTTAATTCTTTACTGATTTCCTCAAAAGCTTCCTCATCATCATATTCTATTTCGTCATCACACTCAATTTCTTGTATTATTATGTCTGAGTTATATTGGCATTTAAGACCGGGCTGAAGACTCCTCATGCATGACACATCACTGAAACCAGCGTAAAAGGGATTGTACAAGAAAGAAAAGAAAGACAAAAATGAAAACTATCAGGAATGAAAAAGAGGGAAGTTGCATTTCATTAATATTTAAGATAACAAGGTTTAACTCATCCAAACGGACGGAACATAGCATCCGAATTACAACCTTGGAAATAATCCAGATTAAACTGAATCAAAACTAACTACCAAGACTCCCTCCGGGTAGGAAGGGGAGTTGCTTCCCAATTGTTAAGCTTTGCCTGGGGCCCCACGAACTGAACATCTGCCTTGATTGGACCTTCTCCGGCCTCCAATACATTCACCTCATAAAACAGCTTTTCAAACCTCTCAATCAGCTCCTTGTCGGGATCAACCACACCACTGGGCATTGCTGTTGCTAGGCGCTTCTTAATACCAGGCCTGACAAAGGAACGGGAAAGGCGGGGGATGGGTTTTGGAAGGGTCCATGCTTTCTTTTTCATCTTTCTAGCTCGCCTTATGTCTGCAGCAGTGGGCGTGAAACCTAAACCAAAAGTATCCAGGTTTGCAGGAAGGGATACGGGCTGTACGATGCCTTGTAAAGAAGCACCCAAGCCTTTTCCAGGTACAAATCCGTTCTTCAGCATTTCCGACGCAACCATGACGGATGCAGCCGCTACCTTTGGCACAGGAATACACTTCCCTTCCGGGATCTTTTCAACCGATACTGTATCAAAGACTTGATAAACCCATGGGCCTTTGTCATCCTCAGCTTCTATGAAAGGCACAATGGCATCACCCAGAGTACACGAACTATCTTCCCCATACACCAAAATCTCTTACCTGTCCCACTCGAATTTAACCATCTGGTGCAAGGTAGATGGCACTGCCTTTGCTGCATGGATCCATGGTCGGCCTAACAAGAGATTGTAAGAGACAGCCACGTCGAGCACCTGGAACTCCATAGTGAATTCAACCGGACCTATTGTCAGTTCCAACACTATATCCCCAACTGTGTCCTTGCCTCCTCCATCAAATCCTCGCACGCAAATACTATTCTTGTGGATTCTCTCACTGTCCACCTTTAACTTTTCCAGGGTGGAGAGAGGGCAAATGTTTGCACTAGACCCGTTATCAACTAGCACCCGGGTGACCATAGAGTCTTCACATTTCACCGTGAGGTAAAGTGCTCTATTATGTTCAGTGCCTTCCAAAGGCAGCTCATCATCAGAAAACGTAACCCTGTTGACCTCAAAAATCTTGTTTGCTATTTTCTCTAAGTGGTTCACAGAAATCTTATCAGGAACGTGGGCCTCATTCAAAATTTTCATCAATGCCTGGCGGTGCTCATCTGAGTGGATCAGTAATGATAGCAAAGAGATTTGCGTCTGGGTGTTTCTCAACTGTTCTACAATGGAATAATCTTGTGCCTTCATCTTCTTCAAGAATTCTTCTGCCTCTTCTTCAGTTACAACTTTCTTTACTGATACTGGATTATCTTTGGTGAGTTTAGCCTTTCTCAGCTCGTCAGGAGCAATGCATCTTCCTGAGCGAGTCAGTCCATGGGTTTCACAAACTTCTTCTTAACTTCCTTTCCCTGCTACATCACTGTCACTCGGCCGTAATTCCATGGGACGGCCTTTTCACTGATTACTGGTAGCTGAGTCACTGGCTTGATGACAACCGGCTCTGTGCGAGCCCCTTTCACAATCACAACGGGCTTGACAGCTGCCCCCGACACTACCACTTTAGCTGGTTCTTATTTTTTTGCAATGCTGTTCAAAAGCTCCTTCTTTATTACTACAACTGGTTTGATAACTATTTCTTCTACCTTGATCAATGCCTTCCCCTTTGTTAGTTGCTCATTTGATCTATCCTCACTAGCCCTGATCATCATTACAATTTGTGACGGCTTCTTATGCTCTCCCTTTTGGACTAGCTCAATCATATGGGTCTCGTGATGAGTTGGTAATGGATTTTGAGTGATGCTAGGCGCTTCTGGGGCTTGAACTTCAATTCGGCGGGTATCAATGAGCTCTTGGATGGCCGTTTTCAAGTGCCAACATTTTTCTGTGTCATGTCCCGGCGCACCTGAGCAATATTCACAACTCACAGAGTGGTCCAGATTCCTTGGGGGAGGATTTGACAATTTGGGTTCAATCGGACTCAGCATGCCCAACTGTCTCAATCTGTGGTACAAGCTAGTGTAAGATTCACTCAAGGGAGTGAAAGTCTTCTTCTTTTGCAGCCTATCATTCTTAAATGCAGGGTTAGGTCAAAAACCGGTTCCAGCGGGATTTCTGTTGGTTCTTGGGGGTGGGTAGGTGTTTTGAGCTGAGTAAGTATTTTGTGGGGTGGGTGTGCGCCATTGTGCATGGGTAGGAGGTTGGGGGTATGTCTGGGCATGGTGGACAGAGAAATTGGGGACAAGAGGTGGGTAATAGTGCTGCGGTGGGCCATATGGGGTGTGTGGGTAGGTTTGGGGGTGAGGGCGAGGTTGGTGATAATATGGTGATGGACCTCTGGACCAAGCTCTCGATTCCACTACTGCAACCTCTTCTTTCTTCTTCTTTCCCAATACTCCTCCAGTGCCGCTCTGAATAGCCTGAGTAATTGCTTTGATTGCTGAATAGCTCATAATCTTGTTAGACTTGAGACCCTCTTCCACCATACTTCCCATTTTCACGACCTCGTTGAAAGTTTTTCCCACTGCTGACACCAGATGACCATAATAGGTTGGCTCCAAAGCCTGTAGGAAATAATCAACCATCTCGTTCTCTTTCATTGGAGGATCAACTCTTGCCACCTTCTCTCTCCACCGAAAACCGTACTCTCTGAAGCTTTCCCCGGGCTTTTTCTCAATTTTAGTCAGTGACAGACGGTCCGGGACAATTTCGAGATTATACTGAAAGTGGCATGCAAACGCCTGGGCCAAATCATCCCAAGTGTACCATCGAGCATGATCCTGTCGTGTGTACCACTCCAAAGCTGCTCCACTTAGACTTTGACTAAAGTAAGCCATCAATAACTCGTCCCTTCCTCCAGCTCCTCTCATCTTGTTGCAGAACCCCCTTAAGTGGGCCACCGGATCACCATGGCCATCATATAAGTCAAACTTGGGCAGCTTAAATCCAGCTGGCAACTGGACATCAGGAAACAGACACAGGTCCTTGTAGGCTACGCTCACTTGTCCTCCGAGCCCCTGCATATTTTGGAATGACTGTTCTAAGCTCTTAACCTTCCGTATCATTTCCTCTTGCTCAGGGTTTGAGGCTTCTCTTCCTCAACTGAGAGATCAAGACGGGGAGTGTAAGGGCATGGCTCTGGTGGTTTGAAAGTGGCTTCGGGTGGGTAATACTAGTTATCATGGGTTTGGAACAAAGGTTCGCTAGAAGACTTGTGTAGTGCGACAGGTGGGGGAGCCACGAACACAGGAGTAGTTGGTGGTGGAGGGCATGGAATTTGTTTAGGTGATGGAGGTGGTGGTGTTTGAGAGGTGGTTCCGTAGTACTGCTGGTAAGTAGGGAAAGCAGGAGATGAGTTCACTGTGGGAGGATCTTGAGGCTGAGCTAGTGGTGGGAGGTAGGTGGGGTTAGCAGGATAGGCTGGTGGTGTATGTCCCTTCGACCAGGCCTGGTACATCTCGGCCATTTGTTGCTTCAGTTTATACATCTCCTCCTTCATTGCATTGACGTCCACTACTTCCTCCTCCCTAGATGGGTCGACAATGCTTGCTTCCTATTCCTGGTTGACCATGTTTGACTTATCCTTAGAGCGGGTGTTGTAGGGATGGGTTGCCAGAATGCCAGTCAACTTAACCACTTGCCTGGACTCATCAACAACAACTTTGTTAGCGGTTAGGGCATTAACAGATAGATAACTGCACATTGAGGAGTGAATGCACCTAAGCAGTTAACCATTTCTATTATGCCTTTGCTTGGTTGCATGCGTCATCCCGGTTTTATTGCAAACTTCCTCTTCTCTTTTCTCTTTCTTCTTTTTCTTTTCTTTCTTTTCACTCTTACATTTGTTTTTCCTTGTTCCTATTCGCTCTTCTCCTCAAAATTGTTTTTCCGCTCTTTTCTTTCCTTTGCTCCCTTTTTATGTTCTCTTGTTTGCTTTTGTTTGGTTTCTTATTTTCTTTTTGTTTTTCTTTCCCTCTTTTGTTTTTCTTTCCTCTCGTGTTTTTTACCTTTTCATTTAGTTACGGTCGAATCCTATGGAGATTTCCTACGTATCACGACCCCGCGTGAATCAGACCAAGCGTAGTTCTTGCAAATAAATGCACAAATTAAATGCAAGAAATAAAAAAAAACAATTTTTCGGGAATTTTCAAATTTTCATTAATAACAACTGCGATTACAAAGCTATTAGATTATTTGTTTTTCTTTTCTCGGAAAAGGAAAGTACAAAAACCAGACTCAAAAGCAGAAATATAGACTCGATTATCTAAGAATACATCAAAGCTTCAAATCCTGGGGCCCGCGGGGCATCTCTCGGCATCGCCGCGGGCCTGCGTGCGAGACCCTTTTGCAACTGATCCAGATCATTCATGACCTAGCGAACAAATATCATCACGGAGGCAAAGAACATGGTACGACCCATCCGCTCACCAGCCTGGCACTTCATGACAATATAGTTGGCAATATTTCTGATTCTTTCCCTGATTTGGCCCTTTTCTTGGAGTAGCCGACTTATCTGTTGGGTACGAGCCTCTAGAACCTGAGAATCCTGGGGGTGAAGGTCTTGTAACAATTTTATTTCCTTTTCCATCTTAGTAATTAACCCATAACACTGTTCTCTCTCGGCCCGAAATTCTTTGTCCCACCGAGCTGCCTTTTCTTCAGGAGTATTCATTTTTCTTTTCATGTTAGCAATGGTTCCCTCATAGTTCCTCTTCATTTGTTGTACAAACTGGGCTCTTTACTCAGTCTTCTTTGCCCATCGTGCCCGAAGTCTTGCCATGTTCCCCTCAGATTTTTCCAATTCTTCCTGACAGTCCAGGACTTGCTTCTTTAACCCTTTTATCAATCTCTCGTCGGATAGACTTCTTTCCCGATTCCTTGAATCTATTTTCATTTGCTAAATTTGGGCCTTGAGAGCTTCATTCTCTTGGGCCAATTTCTTTTTATCACCTTCATCAGCTGCGACTTGCAAGGTGTTTTCAAATCGGAGCTCCTGAACCTGTTTTTCCAATGCTCCTATTCGGGCCCGGTACTCCTTTTCTTTGGCTAACCAATCCCATTGCACCTGGGCCTCGTTAGTGAATTGTTGTACGTGTGGCCTTTTGGCGGGTCTCTCAGGAATTTGAAATCTCTTACCAAACCAAACCAAGTATTTGGGATCTACCTCTCACCTCTGGCTCGGTCCTGTACTATAGTCTTGGGTTCAAGGTACCTGCACTCATTCCATATCTTTCGAATTCTGCCTTCAGGGAATGCAACTTTCGGGCCTAACTCGATGACTTGCTCACTCAGTTCTTCATCGTTGTGCACTGTCTGGAATCTTCCAGATTGTCGCAAAACTCGGTAAGGAGCATAAGGATGTATGCTTCGAATACCCATCAAAAGAATATAAGAGACCTCTGCTGACGTGTATACAGCTTCAGTAGCAGGAAGCCATCCATAAGCCCATTCAACTTTATCTGCGGTCAGGGATCTTAAGACGACCAGGCCTCAGTACCCTCAGGGAACTCAATACCTGTCACCCGGGTCTCGAATTCTGCAATACAACTCAATCCAGTTAAACCGTAGTTCATATAGCCTGTGCGGTGACAGAGGTGCTCCTGTATCCATAATTGTAAGAGCAAATTGCAACCTTGAAAGAATTTCTCCCCTTCCCGACATTTGGTCAAAGCTCGGTACATTTCTGCTACAATCAGGGGAGCCACTGTGCTAGTAGGTTTTTTCATGGCAACATCTAGAATCTCCACCAGGCCAAGGTCTATGTGACCATCTTTTCTTGGACAAATTACCACTCCCAAAAAGGCTACCATGAAGGCTAATCCCCGTCGGGCTTCCCATTTGTCTTTATTTCCAGCATGTGTCAATCCTGTGTTGGTTTCCTCGAAACCTTTGGGGTTACCATACCGGTGATATAAGAAATGCAATGGACAACACCCTTCCGCCAGATACGGGTCTTGAATATCCCGGCTGATGTTCAACAAATCTAAGAACCTATGAAGGGTTACCGGTCGTGGGGCCAATGGGTATCTACCTCGGAGGTTCCCGTTGAGACCGGCGTATCCGGCAATCACTTCTAATGTAGGTGTGAGTTCAAAATCTGAAAACCGGAATACATTACGGGTCGGATCCCAAATGGTATTAGTGCCTCAATGATATCCTTCCTTGGTTTGATGTTTAATAAATCTACGATACCGCCCAAACTTTTGACCACGGTATCTCTGCTTCCTTTTCCCAAATCATGCCACCACATATGGAGTTTCAAAGGGATCTCGCTCAGGACTGAGAAGGTTTCGATGTTACTTGAATTCATCCTGCACATTTATTAGGGGACTTTAATGATTTATTTTGAAAAATGGCTATTTGTGCAAATATTCTTTATTTAGAAAACAGGACTTGGATTTGCAAATACAGCCTTTCAGCACTTCTGGGAGGAAGATTTTAAGGCTGTGTCCGCAAACCATGTAAAAAATGACTCAGGGTGGCTGTTCTTGCAAAATCGGCCTTCCGGCGTCCTTTTAGGGAAATTCGGCTTATTTTAGACAAGAATGACATCACCCAACTTATTTATGACAAATTAAAATTTTGACATTTTTTGGCTATTTTTTGCAAAAGGGAGGTTGGACCCGATGAGGGTTGCCTACGTATCTCACATCCGGTGAGAATCAAACCGGCGTAGTTCGGGCAAATAAACCTAACTATGTTTTTGAAAATAAGACTCTTTTGTTTTTGTTGGCAAATACACTATTTTTGAAAGCAAGATTCTTTTTTATATTTTCTTGTTCAGTGGCAAATAAACAAACTAATTTGAAAAATAAACTTTTTTTTTTGTTTTTCTTTTCCATTGGTAAACAAAACAAACTAAAGAAAAACTACTTTTCTTCTTTTTCTTTCATTTTCAAAAATCTGGCAGCATTTCAGCACTACTTGGACATTGGTTTTTCTAGTAATTAACTCTCTGCACTGCTATTTTCTCTTTTTTTCTCTTTTTGTTTTTTTTTCCAAATTTTCCAGATATTCGAAGCCGATCAGCATGCGAGTCCAAAACAGATAAATGCACAAGTAGGATGCATCAGGATGGTCCATTATTTCGGGTACACCTGTCCTAGACGGACCCAACCCCTGTGTTGAGTCCCCTAAGTCAAATGCACATGATGCAAACAAGCGTCCTACTAGGGATCCGGCATGAGGTTATTGTTCTTCTAGGTTTAACCCTAGGTTTATTGGTCTAGACCTGGCTTACCCGAGCGGACAACTCGGGCCGAGGGGGAGGCAGCGTACCGGGGATACAGAAGCTCCGCCGGCTTAGCAACTTATCCAAACCTCATTCTAAATGGGAAAGACTCTAAACAGAAGAGAAGCTACACGAAGTGCACCCTTCTCCATGATGTAGAAGACTCAGAGAGAGGAAGGGATTCGCAATAGTTTATATATACAATTCACCAAATATCAAAGCGGTAAAACATTTAGCACATTAAGCCTAAACATGTAACAAAATCAGATAAAGCCAAATATAACAATTAACTGAGCTCGAATTCTGAACCCTGAACCAAAAGTTCTGGGTTCTTGTCCCCAGAAGAGTCACCAGAGCTGTCACACCTCCTTTTTTCATTACACCCCGTAAAGAGTATAATAAATGGAGTTTTTCCAATTAAAGGACAATCGAAGCGGGACTCGTTTATTAAGAGATTCAGAGTCGCCACTTGGGAGATTTATGGCGTCCCAAGTCACCGGTTTGAATCCCGAATCGAGGAAAGGGTTTGACTCTGTATTAACAGTCGCGAACCAGAAATCCGAGTAAGGAATTCTGTTAACCCGGGAGAAGGGGTTAGGCACTCCCGAATTCCGTGGTTCTAGCACGGTCGCTCAACTGCTATATTTGGCTAAAGTCTGATTTTAATACATGTCATCCTATAGTGCAATTTTAAATATTATTTAACCGCTTTTAGTTTTTAAAAAAAATTCAAGAAAGTGAACGTCGTTTAAAAACGTGTTTTTGGATCATGTCACATGAAATGCACCCGTATCCTCGACACATTTTTATTCAGCGTTTTGGGATTTGGATTTGGGTTGCATGAAATGCACACCCGTATTTAGGAAAGTAATATTATTAAAAAGCGCGCCTAAAGCGACTAGCGTGTTATTATCTTCGCGGGAGGACATGCAAATTCGCCAATGGCACGTCCCGAATTCTAAATATTTTAATATAAATTTTTAAAGAGGGGCCACGCAATTTATGAGTTTTGTTTGGCGCGGCGCACCTCGTTTTATTTAAAGGCCATCCTGAAGAGACTATTGTTTTCTAGTATGGAATGTCTCTAAAAGGGCCCTAATTGATTAACAATATGGATTGCTATTAGTTAAAGTAATTAAGGACTTTGGGCCTCAAGTTCAAGTCCACACTTGAACAAGAGGCAAACCTCTTAACTCAAGCATGCTACTTAACTAGAAGGCCCAAACCCCACCAATTAATTCATGGCTTCAATAATGAAAGGGGATTTTCAGCATGTGGGCTTCGAAGCCAGCCCAAGAAGAAAGAAGATCTGTTCGATCAGCTTATGAAAAACTGTCCAGCATTGGGCCTCAATACAAGCCCAATTTAGAGAGACCCTGAGCGATCAACAATTAGGAAAAAATATATTAGTTCACAAGGTGGGTGGTACTTGGGCTGGTTATTATTCAACATGGACCCAAATCTCAATTTAACAGATGGCTTGGGCTCATAGATGAGCCTCAAATCCAATGCTAATTCTAAAAGCCATGGTGATAAAACAATCATTCAAACAAACAGCTAACTTAAAACGAGTTTTTTCAAGACACAATCAAGAAGCAGACATGGTGATGAGCTACTGTGAGAATGTATATGAATGCCAAATCAAAGCACACGTAAATTTCCATATATGACTTCCCCTTCCCTCCCTATTAAGAACTTGTACTTTTAAATGGGTACTGCAGCTTAATGCTAATTCGGCCTCAGTTCTTTCTTGGCCAGTATATAGAGTTCATTTCACCAAACGTGAGTTCAAAGTCCTCCTCGCAACAAGACAATTTAAAGGAAATAACCTTTCATTTTTAAAGAGGATCACAAACAGAGAAAGTTAATGAAACGATCACGAAACCAAACAAACTTCAGTTATGCACATAAACTGCCTAATAATTCAAAATCGCCGTAGACCAAATCAATGCAGAATTTACGCTCAAAATCATGCACATAGGCTTCCTGGACAATTGCAAAACAAGGTAGACTTCCACCAAAGGCCAACAGTAACACTATTAACTTATAAACACAGTGATTGACTTTAACAGGAGTCATCCAACAGGTTTCAGAAATGGTTTCAATCGATTATTCATGTAAATGCAAGCAGGAATACAGAGCATCTTCAAACTGACCTGGTTGAACAAGAAAACATCGAACAAATTGACTAAAAACTGAGACTAACTTGACTGAAGCTCAGAAGAAGTTTTAGAAATAATGGAAACTAAAATCGAGCTTTCATTCGATGGAATTTCCAACTAACAGTAGTAAGTTTAAACGAGCATCTATCTTTATCGACGACCAAATGGAACAGAACTCAAAGGGCAATCACAGAACATTTATCACAGCTATGAATGAACTCATTAACAATTTGCACATCCAAGACAAAGTCAAAAAGGGGAAGCTCTTCTCAAAGTTCATAGAAATGAGGTAGTTCAAATCTGGGCATAATTTCTAAAGGATGAAACTAGCTAAATGCTGTTGTCGACCAACTAACAAAACAGAACAAGACACACGAACATGTTACCAATTAACTATGATTTCTAAGCTTAAGATATGCAGCCCCAAACTTTCACAATCTCAAAGGAAGAAGAAAACAGAATGCCAAGAAATAGAGACAAAAGCAGCAAATTTATCAAAGGTCGCAGTGCAGTTCTATACGCGACAAAGATGCACAGGGAAAGCTCATCTATGAAACGATCATTCCTTCGACATGAGAGCAGTCCATGAACATAGACCAATGAACCAGAATAATAGCACACTGTTAACACGAGCACGGATCATATTCCAACAGTTGAAACCTTGAAATCAATCCAACGCCTCACACTCATCCAGCGAATCCTCCTCTAGAACCTTCCAATCGTGATATATATCCAATTTCGAGCTAGTGAGAGGAGAGGGGAATCTTGGCGTCAGAAACCGTTAGAACGGTAAGAGGAGAGTTGGGGGGAACGCGTGGGTTAGGGATTTGGGATTCACTCGCCTGTATTTTGGCGATTTTTGGGATGAATTTGGGTGTGTTGGAGAAGAGGAACAGTGTTCCCATTGTTTGGGTCGTTTGATTTAGGGTTCTGCATATCTTCGTGTATATTTAGGGAGTGAGTCGGGTTTAGGGGGCAGACGGGCATGGGTCTGGGTGGGTATTTGGTGCAATTGCATTGGGCCTAGGAGCTTAAATTGAGTTAGCCCAAATCTGATCCTTCTTTTCTTCTTTTTTTTTCATTTCTTTTATTTAAAAACATTTTCTCTTTTTTAAAATAAAAGTAAACATCTAAGTTAACTCCTAACACAAATTATCCTACCCCAATAAATTAATTAACTCTAATAATTACCAAATTAAAAAGAAAACCGCAAAATTTGAAATTAAATGCAAAAGTAAGATATTTTTGTGATTTTTCCCTTTTTTATAAAATAACATAATTACTGATTAATTCCTAAAATGTGAGATTAACTCCTATATGCAAATGCACATATTTTGTATTTTTTCATTGATTAAACAAGAAATAAAAATGCATAGACAACCGCAAACAATTACACAAAATGCCACGAAAATCAACAAAATTGCAAGTAATGAAAAGAAATTATTTTGTTTTGCATTTATGGTAATAATTCATATAAGGCAAAAATCACGTGCTCACAGCTGCCCCTCTTTGCTCGGGAACACGAAGAGTGCAAAGATAAGTGAGCAAATATGAGCGATTTTTGCCCATTTGAATACTCCGTGTGAAGCATTTTGAAAGAGTTGACCGTACCCTGCTTCTGAGGTTGCCTGCATATCCTTGGCTAAAAAGGAATCAGGTCAGTGTAGTTCGGGAAGGTCTGGTAGCTGGGACTACCATGAAGCTGCAGTTTCACTGTTGTTGCTGCTGCTGCTACTGCTTACTGAACCCCCTTATTGCACCATGTCAAAAATAAAAGAAACTAAACTAAGCTATGATCTATGAATTACAAAAGATCCTATCTATATCTTCAAACTTGCTCCTGTGGTCCTTGTTGCATTGTTGACTTGTATTCTTCCGGTGGAATTCTTTTGTTGCTGCCTTGAATTACATTCTGAAGTGTTCTCCCTTTCCCCAAGTGATGCTTTGACCGCTAAAACTTGAAATGTAGTCCTCTGTTCTCCAGGCGGGCTCCTGACTGCTGAAACTTGAAATGTATGCCTCTAGTCTCCAGGCGGGCTCCTGACTGCTGAAACTTGAAATATGTGCCTCTATTCTCCAGGTGGGCTCCTGACTTCAACAAAATAGACAAAAACAAAGAAAATCTCTTGCCCCAGTTTGGTGACTGGGCATCATATTACCAGATATTAATAAGAATTTGAAAACTAAAACTTGAATTGTAATACCTCTGTTCTCCAAGCGGGCTCCTGACTGCTGAAACTTGAAATGTATGCCTCTGTTCTCCAGGCGGGCTCCTGATTGCTGAATCTTGAAAAGTATTCCCTTGCTCTCCAGGCGGGCTCCAGATTGCTGAACTTGAAAAGCATTCCCTTGTTCTCCAGGTGGGCTCCTGACTGCAACAAAACAAACAAAGAAAATTTTCTGCCCCAGTTTGGTGACTGGGTACAGCATGTTATCAAATATTAAAAATTAAAAGCTAAAATTTGAATTGCAGTTCCCTCGTTCTTCAGGTGGGCTCCTGACTGTTGAAACTTGAAAAGCATTCCCTTGTTCTCCAGGTGGGCTCCTGATTGCCGAACTTGAAAAGCATTCCCTTATTTTCCAGGTGGGCTCCTGACTGCAACAAAACAAATAAAGAAAATTTTCTGCCCTAGTTTGGTGACTGGGTACAACATGTTATCAAATATTAAAAATTAAAAGCTAAAATTTGAATTGCACTTCCCTTGTTCTCCAGGTGGGCTCCTGACTGTTGAAACTTGAAAAGCATTCCCTTGTTCTCCAGGTGGGCTCCTGATTGCTGAACTTGAAAAGTATTCCCTTGTTCTCCAGGTGGGCTCCTGACTGCAACAAAATAAACAAACAAAGAAAATTTTCTGCCCCTGTTCCAATCAAAGAAAAATTTGTTAATTTAAAATGGTGGTTAGCTGCTGGCATTCTTGTTGGCCATGCTCCCGCTTCCGACTTTGCTCTGACTTGCTTCTTTGGACTTGCTTTGACTTGCCACGATTTCCCAATTGACTTCCAACCCTCTGATCTTGATGACCCACATGTTTTACCTCGTATTACTGTTTGGTGTTTCTGTTCCCTTCTTGTGAACCTTGCTTCTCCCTCACAACCATCTGATTATTCTGATTTTCATTGGTCCTTCATGTTTTACTCTCTTTTGACATGTCCCCACCTTGTTGTGCCATCTAACTGGGAAGCTGGTAGTTAGCTTTGACGTCCTTCTTTTGTTTTTGAATAGAACTGATACTAAAACATCTTATAGACAAACTACAAGAGAATGAAATGCAATGACCTCGAAGGTTTTGAGGATAGAAAAACTCTGAAAACGAATGAGCTGTAATGAAGAGAAAAAGGACAGGACTTATCTGAGCGGAAAGGTTGATTCCATTGATCGTGCCATGCATTTTGGATTCCAGCCTAGTCTGTCCAACCAATCAATTGTCAATTACCACATTTGTTGTCTCATACTTTCACGCCCGACTCTCGCCAAACCCAAACCTTGCTTGTTTTGCCATGTTTCAAACACCTTTCAACCACAGACTTCTTTCATTTGCCCAACTGAAAAACTCACTTTCGCCTCACGGTGCCCGTGAGGGTTTTCACCAATAAGACTCTCTTATTTTTAATATCTCTCAAACTCACCTCGCCTTACGGTGCCCGTGAGGGTTTTCACCAATAAGACTCTCTCATTTTCATTTCTCTCAACTCACATCGCCCTATGGTACCCGTGAGGGTTTTCACCGATAAGACTCTCTCATTTCATCATTTTCCTTCTGTCACCAGAGTGTTGTCTCCAACATGAGTCGCTTTACCTGCCCGTATTGACATTTCTTGAAATTGATCAGAAGGTCTTTCTTTGGACCGTAATGTGGCTTTTGGATGGGTTTTAGAAAGAAAGGTATAAAAGCTCAAAATAATTCAAATGTGGGTTCAACATTACAACTTTCGGAATCATATCTCTTGCAACAACCATAACTTCTGCCCCAGTTTCCTTCTTGGGGATTCTTGGGTGTTTCTTCTGTTATGACTGAACCTCAGCGAGGCTGCCTACGTACCCTTTCGGGATCAAGTCAAACGTAGTTCAGGACATAAGATCGCTTCATCATTGCGATGTTTCTTTTCTGCTATTCTTCTTTTCTTTTTCCTTTCCTTCTTTTCTTTTCTTTGTTGTTTTTTTCTTCTTTTTTTTTCTTTTTCTTTTCTTGCTTTCCCCACTTGATTTCCCCGTTTGATTCTCAAGTTTTGTTGTTGATTCCGAAAGAGGGATACGAAAGAAAATATAATAAGGCTCAAAGGGATAACAAAGGATAAAGTGTTTGGATAGCAGAACAAAATACCTTCATCATTTCAATCTCAACACATGCCAAATATAATCAGGTACACAAAGATAAAGAAATCATACATAATATCTCTTGACTGCATCAGAATTGATAGCCATTTCTACACATTTTCCTTCCACGTCCGTTAGATATAAAGCGCCATTGGACAAAACTCTGGTTACAACAAATGGCCCCTGCCAGTTTGGGGCGAACTTTCCTTTTGCCTCAGCCCAATGAGGTAGGATACGTCTCAGCACTAACTATCCTACTTCGAACTTCCGCGGACGCACTTTCTTGTTATATGCTCTTGCCATTCTCTGTTGGTACAATTGACCGTGACACACTGCTGCCAGTCGCTTCTCATCAATCAAACTTAGTTGTTCCAGGCGGGCTTTAACCCATTCATCATCATCAATCTCTGCCTCGGCGATGAATCGGAGGGATGGGATTTCAACCTCTGCGGGTATTACTGCTTCGGTTCCATACACCAATGAATAGGGAGTCGCTCCTACTGAAGTGCGGACAGTAGTGTGATAGCCTAACAAGGCAAAAGGTAGTTTTTCATGCCATTGCCTTGACCCTTCTACCATTTTCCGAAGTATTTTCTTGATATTCTTGTTAGTTGCTTCGACTGCCCCATTTGCCTTAGGACGATATGGGGTGGAATTGCGGTGCATGATCTTAAACTGCTGACATGTCTCGACCATCAAATGACTATTGAGATTGGCACCATTATCTGCGATGATTACCTTTGGGATCCCAAACCGGCATATGATATTTGAATGTACGAAATCGACAACTGCCTTCTTAGTCACGGATTTGAAGGTTTTTGCTTCCACCCATTTAGTGAAATAATCAATAGCTACCAAAATGAATCTATGCCCATTTGAGGCTGCTGGCTCAATCGGACCAATAACATCCATTCCCCAAGCAACGAACGTCCATGGTGCTGACATTGTATGCAATTCAGATGGTGGAGAATGAATCAAATCTCCGTGTATCTGACATTGATGACATTTGCGCACGAAACTGATGCAATCCCGTTCCATAGTAAGCCAATAATAACCTGCTCGAAGGATCTTCTTTGCCAATATATATCCACTCATATGAGGTCCACAAACTCCCGCATGTACCTCAGCCATGATAGCTGTAGCCTGTTTGGCATCTATGCATCTCAATAACCCAAGATCTGGAGTTCTCTTGTACAACACTCCTCCACTGAAGAAAAAACCGCTTGACAAGCGTCGAATTGCTCTCTTTTGATCCCCTGTAGCTTGTGTCGGGTATACCCCCATCCGGAGATATTCTTTTATATCATGGAACCATGGCTCACCATCAAACTCTTCCTCCACCACATTACAATAGGCATGCTGATCTCGAACCTGAATCTGTAACGGATCCACGTAAGCCTTGTCCGGATGATGCAACATCGATGCCAAAGTGGCCAAAGCGTCGGCAACCTCATTATGCATCCTTGGAATGTGTTTGAAATCTATTGACTGAAACCGTCGACAAAGTTCATGCAAGCACTGCCGGTATGGTATGAGCTTCAAGTCTCGTGTTTTCCACTCTCCCTGAATCTGGTGTACAAGAAGATCCGAGTCACCCATGACCAAGATTTCCTGGACACCCATGTCTATAGCCAATCTC